>NW_021637826.1:0-62920 GCF_004799145.2 Neltuma alba | reverse complement strand
CACCATTGTTTTGCCTTAAATATTTATTTTACTCTGAATGCAATTGTAGATTATAAAATAAATGTAATTTTCATTATGGTGATTGAAAGATGAATTATGATTAAAATAAGTTCAGCCGGTATTCATATAAAACAAAAATTTATGGCAAGATATCTCGTAACATTACAATCTGCATAAATAGATCAAGAATAATTTGATTATTTTTTGTTCTTTCCATTTTTTTTCAATTTGATATACATTTTAAAAATATATGAGACTCAAATTATAAATAATTATTTAAGATAAAACTAAACTCCCCCTTTTTTGTCCCAGAAATTGGGAGTTGGACGGCAGCTTGTGGTCCATTCCTGTGAATAAAATATCAGGAGATAATGGGGGAAAAGTGCAAATTTTGGTCACCATTTATTCTTATTCTGGAGAGCTGCGTTCGGATACTACTTTGTGTGTCCAGATGCGAATGAAATAGATATCTCATTATGGTAGAAAAATCGTTAATTTTCACAATTTACTCGTTGGTAGTATTATTTGGCCACGTACGGCGACCATTGACTTTTGATTAAAGCTGATATACATTTGTCCTATAACTCTTTTTTTTCCACATAAACATCAATTATTTAACAAACCCATAAGACGCTGCAATCTCCCGTTCTAATTGAGTAATTTGAGTAGATTAAAAAAATTAGTTAAGTTAGGTAATAAGTGTTTTTTTTCTAAAATACTACTGCTAATCAAGTGTGATTTGATGAAACATTTAATATATGCACATATTACAAAGACTACTTTAAAAGAAATGAATAAATATGAGAGATACAGTAGATTGTGGTCTTATATTTAAGATTAAATTGAGAGTCAAACAAGATCTTATATTAAATATGGAAAGTAGTACCATGTATAAGACCACGCACTAGTTTAAAGTCTAAAAAATGAAAAACATAACCACAAATTAACACATAGAAAAACTCAACAACGTTTAAACAAAACAAGAAACTTCACGTGGGACGCTAGGAAGAAGATCACATACTTTCTTTTTTAAGGTGCCTTTAATGGACCCCAAACACTCCCTTAATGTGGATGTCTGACACATTGAACCATTCACATTGACCGTTACAGGTGTGAAAAGGAACACTTCGTCAGAGTTTCCCACAACAAATAAAGTCCTTCTCACTTCTCATATAGTAGGTACTTCAATTAAACACACCACATTAACATTTCTTCTCAGCCCAAAAAGAGACCACACCGCGCATGCAAACGCGCATCCCACACGGGATATCATGCTATTTTGATTTGATAGTAAAATCATTATACAAGGGACGACACACACCCCCACATAAAACGGCCGGGGGAAAAGGTTTTTTCTTTGCCTTGCAATTTTCAGTTTATATGTCACCGGAAAAACAAATTCAGCTTGCAAAAAAATAACTCTTTTGTTTGTACTGCCTTCCATCTTAAATGTAGAAGCTACATATAAATTTTATTTTGATTCTAAATATAAGATATTGATTTATTATCTTTCCAATTTACAATTTTTTAAAAATATTTTTATTGATTACTTGTATTAAGAGACTTTCTATCAAGAAGTGTTTATAATCAGAGCAAAAAAAAACCAGACTGAACTAGCTGGTTCAACCAAAAAATTGATGGACCGGCCAGTGGTCCGGTTTGGTTCTGTTGTTAAACCGGTATTGAACTAGTCAAATTGGTGTAAACAGGTGAAAATTGGCAAAAATCAGTGTAAACTAGTGATGAACCGGTTTGGACGATTATGTTATTATTAGTTTTATTTTTCTCATTCAACTCTTAATATCTCAGTCACTATAGATTTGAATGAATTTTAATGATAATTTTGATATCAATGATTATTAATTTTAGTTATTGATAAATCTTAAAGATCAAAATTCTTAACGTTGTTGTATTTTGTTACTGTTACAATCAAACTATTGTTATATTTCCTTTTATTTTGTTATTAGTGATTATTAGTGCTGTTATATTTTGTTATTTTTAATGAAATTATATTATTTTAATATAACCAATTTGATCTTGATTTGATCAAAATATGACCAACTGACTTTTGAATCACTATCTCAACCGATTTAGTATCCGGTCTCTTTTTTTGTTCTTTGTTTACAATACACATTATTAAAAATATTATTTAAAAAAATCATCACATATTTATTTTAAATAATTTATTTAACTAATTTTTTTAGTATTTATAAATTAGTTATCTAGCTTTATTTTAACAAAAAGAAATAGAGTATAAATTGAGAGAGAGAGAGAGAGAGGCATCTAAACCAATGAAACTGATACAGTTTTGCTTTATTTAAAGTCACAAATCCATACCCCTGATTTCTTCCAATTGCCCAATCGCTTACACACTCTCTCAAGCTTCTTAATTACTCATGAAACAGCATTCATCTTGAGCTCTTGACCTATCTACCCATACTGCAACACCCTACAGTCTCCAGATTATGGACAACATTCCAGCTTCTTCATCCGGAGGTGACAGAAAAGTCATCGAGAGGAACCGAAGAAGCCAAATGAGGGCTCTTTGCTCCCAGCTCAGCTCTCTCGTCCCTCGTCAATCCTCTGCGGTACTTCTTCGTTTACTTAGCCCCTCAATTTTTTTGTTATTCGTGTATGTGTATTGTGCGTTTAAATCTGGTGGTGCAGGAGGTGATTTCGTTGTCAGATCAGCTGGGTGAAGCCACGACCTACATAAAGAAGCTTCAGATAAAGTTGGAGAAGATGCAAGAGAGGAAGCTCAGCCTAATGGGAATCAACAACGAGCCAAATTTTAGTGGGAACCTAAGTAATAACGATGGAGGAATGATTATGGGTTCGAAATCGCCCAAAGTTGAGATTCACCAAATGGGATCAGCATTAGAGGTTTGTGTGATTACTGGCTTGGATTGCCAGTTCATTTTCAACGAGTTCGTTCGCATTCTTCACGAAGAACAAGCCGATGTGGTCAATGCGAGTTATTCAGTAGTTCAAGATACTGTTTTTCATACCATACACTGTCAGGTGAGCAGTTTATGGAACGTCCTCTAAACTGAGCATTTATTGTTCTGATTAGACTATTCGAAGTCTTTAGATTTTAGCTTGAAGCCCTAATTTTTTTCAAAAGTGACACGGGCTGCTTGATAAAACGGGTTAATATGCATATAAAACTATCATGTTTCAGAACTAAAACATATACCAACTAGTTCAGTGGCTAATTGAAGCTAATTCCTAATTAAAGAAACCAAACTAATTGAGGGACCAAACTCTGTAAAATTTTCTTTAATCATAATCGACGAACATTTACGGCTATGAATCTTCGTAGAGCTGATCTGGTTTTGTATCAATGTTATTCAGATTGGAGAATGTGGTAATAGAGCTGAAAGGATATCAGAGAGATTAAAGAGGTTTGCGTATGGTTCTGGCGCATTTTGAAGAGGATGACCAACGGCTTCTTTCTGTGGAGTTTTAGTGATAATCAGAATGCGAATAATAACTTATGCTTAGTTTAATTTGTGATAGAATAGAAAAATATGCGAACCCATCTGATCGATCTTAGGATTGTGTGCTTCCATTGTTATAGACAAAATGCAAAGCAAAATTTACATGACACCAACTGATATTTGCTCCCTTGTGATTGCCTTGTGGCTTCTTGTTTCAAAGAGTTGAAAATTGTGATGCTACATGAGTAATTATTCGTGTTCCAGATGTTATTATTGAATTAAATAAACATGTTCGTGTCTGGTTCTTTACTTATATCATAAATCAGTACAAAAGAATATAATATCCCCACGCCAACAAAGAAAAGTTGTGATGTTACAACTCAAACTCAACTCTCTGTCCAGTGTTCATATCATAAACAAGAACTTCAATTGATCGATCCAAAAGTAATGGCCGGCACATCTCACTGATTCTAGGAGCCAAAACCCACTCACAAAATTGGAAGGCATGGGGCTGGTCAAACCATTCCATATATAAGAATAGCAATGCTCTAGTACTTAGTTTTCAATATTGTTGCATCCTCAAAGCCAAGCTTGAGATGATGACTTAGTAAGAGCTTATTTAAAATAGTTTATAAATAGTTTTTTAATCATAATTTACAAAATATAAAGTAAGTATATGATAAGAGTTTTTGTCTTGGCTTAGGCACCGTGCTTATTGATGAACAATCCAAAAAAGCCCTAGATAAGCACACAGCCCCCCTACAAGTTAAGCTACCCATTCATTTTTTATTTGTTTGACTGAGTCAATTGGGATGTGTACTTTTCCCCCTTACTTTAATTTGTAGCGGATTTATATTAATTTGATCAAATCAATAGGAGTTGGTGGAATATCTGCCATGAGAGCTGTTTTCTAAGGGTTAGAAGCTGCACTGTAAGCTATCCTCTAGGAGTTGGTGGTTGCAGTACTTCCTAGTTTATTTCTGCTACCCGTTGGTTTTTGCACGTTAAATAAACTAATAAAGGAGCTTTCTTATCATCAATATATCATCAAGTTTTAATTTCAACATGTGAGTTGCGGTGAATAAATTGCACATCAGAGTAATGACTTGGTTTTTAGGTTACGTGCAAGATGGCTCGCACATATGGTTGCGTGCTCTTTAATCCTGGTCAGTTTTATGGAGCTTCACTAGTTTTAATGTCTTATTTGCCACCATTTTTTCAAGTTTCAAAACTTGAAATCGAAGCTCACCCTTGTTTCTTCCTCTACCTAGTCCCTACTTCTTCTCGCCTCTCTCCCGCATGGCATATCTGCTCTCTCTATTTCTCTTGTACGCTCTTTAATTTGTTGGTTTCTCCCAAGCTTGAGGTCGCCGGTAGAGAAACGGGGATGACGAATGAATCTGGAGGAAGCGAAGCAGATGAAAGCGATTGGAGAAACAGGTGGGGGAGAGTTACAGAGCACTTGCAATAAATGAGAGAGAGAAAATGCTGTTTTAATTTAGTTTCGATGGCAACCTCACCATTATATCTTCTGAGACTCAGATGATGCTGCCGGTTGTCCCCACTCATTAACTGGAACAATCCGTTACTCATTCAAATTTACTAATTCAAGGTTCAAGAGAGCGCGCGCACTTCGCCTAGCATAAGCCTCCCTCAGTTTTTTTAAAATGATTTGTTAAAGGAAAAAATGCTCTAAAATTGATGTAATTTCTTTTTGATTCAGATGCAAATGTTCTAAAAAAAATAAAAATTACACCATTTTTAATTCATGAAATATTAAAATGTCACTTTTTATGTGCTTAAGGGCAAGCAGAAGGGCACCCCGAATCCGTGTGTAAGTGTGCCTGAGTTGCCTGGAATTTTCATGTATGTTTGAGGGATAGATCTAGTAATTGGAGCCAGATAAATATGAGCAAAGTTATTGGAGGTTTGAACTCATGCCTGCATGTTTAATTTGTTTGTTTATTTTTGGATTATGGCACAGGAGGTTTGAACTCTTAACTACCTTCACCATACATATATCTAGGATCGCCCCATGTGGCTTTGATTTCCATACTATAGATTAGTTAAATAGCTAGTCCGAGTAGTTTATATATTATTAAGCACATTCATCTTCTTTTGCATGCACACACAAACAAAAGAAGTTGCAATTAGAGAAAAGTGAACTAAAGGTGCACGACACTTGTGAGTTCACACCTGGTAAAATAAGGGGGTTTACAGTTCACACTACTACCCGTTTGGCATATATGTTGAAATTGATTGTGTCTGTGTGTGGATAGAAGCAATGGCCTCATTGCATGTCTGTTTTTGTTTTTTCTACTTATGAATAGTACGGTTTGTTGAATTTTTTTTTAATCTGGATTTAGAAAAACTTAATTTTTGAGCTTATTGAACTAAAATAAAAACATTACATAAGTTATAGTATATTCAAAATTTTAACTTCGACTTGATTAAACTTACTATCAAATATGCCCCCGAAAAAATTCAGCTGATATTTTATTGAACTTAATTTAAAATAGAAAAAAAGGTCTCCCATAAAAAATTTTTATTCATAAGAATGATTTGAATTAAGGTATTGATATGTTGCGCTTGCAAAATTTACAGAATAATGAATAATTTCTGTATATATACGTCTTTATATTCAATAAGTACCGTCTTTAATTTGAATTGCGCTAGTTTGAGTGAAATCAACATTTTAAAAGCAATAGAAAACAATTAATGAAAATGACAATTTGGCAAATGAGGAGAAACATGTAGCCACCTCGACATTTCATTTCAGTTCAGACCTAACAAGAGATGCGAACCTCAGCCACTCGTTTCATTTTCCCGCGTGTTCTTATGACACGTGACTTAAATTAATTATAGAACCACCCCCACGGGTCTGAATTACTATTGTGGTTAATTAATTTGCCCCCCAAGTAACTGCTCCTCTTATTCTATTTATAAGGCAAAGGAGAAGACATTTTTTTCCTTCTATTTTTAGGATACTGAAAAAAAAATTTTGTGTGGATATATAATTTTATCCCTTATATATTATCATGTTAACTTTGTTTATATGAGGTGTAATATATATTAAATAGGAAAAAAATTAAAAAGTTATTAAATTTAAAATGAGAGTTCATAAAATTTAAAATTTTTCTTAATTTATGTAAAACATGTTAAAAGTCGCCTATAAAATAAGACTAGAAGAGTAATTGGGTAGACTTTGAATTAATGAATAATTAATTCACCACGTGATTAGAATATGTGTGAAATCATACCCGGCCTCATGTTTTGTCCTTTGCCCACCTGTCTTGTTGACGAGGTTAAATTAATAGCATATGTAATCATTTTATTCATTCATTTAATTAAAAATGTAACAAAAAACACATTTATTAAAAAGGTAAAAAAAATTGTATAATGTTTCAAATATATAATTGACAAAAGTCATCCATCAATTCGAATGCCCATTACATCGCTAATTACCTACCCCACGAGGTGTCTGAATCTAAATAGTACGCGATATAAATGGTCGTCATGTTGACCCTTTATTCATCATTCATCCTCTTTACATATACTCTCTCCCGTCCTTATTATGGGTTTTAAAGAACTAATTTATAGATAACAGAGAGTTAGTTAAAATTAATTAAAAATAATAAATAAGTTAAAAATAAATTTTTATTTTTAAATATGTCTTTACACTAAATGAGTAAAACGATGAAAAAGAATATATAGGAAAATATGGTAAAAGAGAAATAATTAAAGATAACATTAACAAAAATGTATATTGAATATTAGGGAAAATTCCAAAAAAATAATTGTTGAATTTTAAAATTCTAAATCAGTATTGGTTATTATGCTTGTAAAGAAAATAACTATACTCGAAAAACAAATGACAACACATTTTTGAAGTAATTTTTTATTTTGAATTTTAAAATTCAATAGTTATTTTTTAGGGATTTTTCCTAAATATTAAGACAAACTCAAATTAAAAACTTATAAAATACTAGATGATACCCTTCTCAAATTTGAAGCTTCTAAAGTATAATATAAAAACCCTAATAATACTGAATCTGTTCCCGGGAAGGAGGGCCCCCTTTTATTTATGTCTTCATCTGAATACAATGGACCACTACTACTGTAATAAAGGTGTGAAAACCAAAACGTGTCAACTTTCCATACCTGTCCCCCCAAACAAATCCTAATCATCTATCTCTGGAGATTTCCTCCTCATAGCACCAAAGTATAACATCAAATTCACATCCACGTATCTCACATGGTTGTTCCTTCTTTTTTTTTGGAATTTGTTTTTTTGGCCACCTGTGAGATGATGCGGACATGCTCACACGTTGAGAACATACACGTATTGTTTTGTTGCTTTATATGTTAAAGCCCATATGCCATGCAATGTCACAAAGGCAACTTAAAAAAAAAAATTGATACTCTACTAGCATACTTAAATCTTTTTGAATATATGTTTGATCCGGATCGATGGTACAAAGACCTCACGCGCATATGTACTATGACGGGCTGAGTTTGTTAGGTTATTAATTATTGAAGAGACACTGTGAAAGATGTTCATACGGGACGGAGATAGGTCCAAGACGAAAGGAGCCCCACCACGTCTCTCAAATATCTGAATGCTTTTTTATGAAAGATCGATCAGAGCCTCGCAGCCAAATATATAATGATCCAAAACTTTCCCTTTATTTAGAGGCACCCCACCCCCATAATTTATTCCCATTATTAACCACTCGCTTCCTCTCTCTCCTTATCTATGGAACAGCATTAGTCTTCTCTCAAGTCTCACCCTTTATAGCCAGCCATATTGTAATTTGCAGGTAGGAGGGGTAAATTATAGATTCTAGTGAGACGATGGAGAACGTTCCAGGCACTTCGTCCAGATGCGATAGGAAAGTCATAGAGAGGAACCGAAGAAGCCAAATGAGGGCTCTTTACTCCAGGCTCAGCTCACTCGTCCCTCGTCAGACCTCCAAGGTACTTAATCTCACCTCCAAATTCATTATTACTCGTTTTTTTTTTTTTACCGCTTTTTAAGTTATTTATGTATTGTACGTTTAAATCCTGTGGTGCAGGAGTTGATTTCACTGCCGGATCAGCTGGGTGAAGCCACGAACTACATAAAGAAGCTCCAGATAAAGTTGGAGAAGATGCAGGAGAAGAAGCTCAGCCTGATGGAAATCAACAACGAACCAGATATAAGCGTTAGCGGGAGACTAAGTTATAATAACAGAGGAATCATTAAGGGGTCGAAGTCCCCCAAAGTTGAGATTCACCAAATGGGTTCAACACTAGAGGTTTGTGTGATTACTGGGTTGGATTGCCAGTTCATTTTCAACGAGTTCATTCGCATTCTTCACGAGGAACAAGCTGACATTCTTAGCGCCAGCTATTCAGTCGTTCAAGATACGGTTTTTCATAACATTCACTGTCAGGTAAGCAATTCATGAAATTTCCTCTAAACCAGTAACCTTTTTCTTTTTTTTATCATCAGACCTCTTCAGATTTTAGCTTAAAGCCTTAGTAAGTGGATCGATAAGTTGGAATTAAATTAGCTAGAACTGGCTCCTATATATAGCTAGAGCTGAGAGGTCAAACTGATTTATGCATATGAGTGATGGATCTGGTGTTTTTTCCCCATGAATGTTGTTCAGGTAGGAGAATGTGGTAACAGGGCTGGGAGGATATCGGAGAGATTAAGGAGGTTTGTGTATGGTTCTGGCGCTTTTGAAGAGAATGGCAATGGCTGCACCCTCTGGAATTCTGATGAATTACTGTATGAATAACTACTTCTTTCCCGAGTTTGTAATAAGATGATAAAATCCATAGTGTGTGTGTGTGTGTTAACTCGCTCCGTTGATCTTACTGTATGCTTCCATTGTCATCATGGACATGTAATGTACAGCAAAGTTATATATATATATATATATATATATTATTCATTGCGTGCGTATTATATTATCCTAGTCACTTTCTGCTCTTTAATTTGTGACAGATAGAAAGGGCCTTTAGTCAATGAATCAACTAATTAATTAATTATATTTCGGATAGGAAACATACAAACCAATTATCTATTATCTATGATTATTACTACACCATTCAGGGCCATATATAAACACAAAGTTTTATTAGTGTAGAAAACTGATCTGAACTGATAATGACACGACTCGTATTAGAGATGATAGCTAGAACTTATTAGCGCGAGAATTATTGGAAGGCATGAGATTCTCTTTCTAAAAAAAAAAAAACATGAATCAAATTGAGAAATTAATCTCTCGGGTTCAAAATATCAGATATCTTCATGTCGGCTTGGGAAACAGAGTGTGGTAAAAACGAATTAAAGCAAAATGATAACTAGGAAGAATGAAATTAACTAAATGGGCAAATAAGATGCGTGTATTTATTTGCAAATGACGAATTTTTATTTGCTGATTTTATTGCTCCATTTCCATCTTCTTTTGGTATAACCGTACAAAAATACACAGCCGATGGGAATATATTAACTCTAAAATATCGTTCCTCCATTTGCATGAAAATTTAAATTAGGAGCACATGAAAATAAACATTCCATATACGTTAGAAATCAAGCCTACAAATAAGATAATTAATGTTCATAATAAACCTACACAACTAAAATGCCTCCTCCTTCTTCTAAAATATTCGTTCCTCCATTTGCATGAAAATTGTATCTGAAAAATTAAACCTTATCTTAATGAGGCAGTAGCGTTATTGAGTGGGCCAGTGCAAAATGAACACGTAGCCCTAGATAGCGAGTGAGAGACAGATAAGGATGACGATGAGTCGATGATGACGGTGGGAAGAAGAGTAAACACAATGAAAAGCTGATAGGCTGGCTGAAATAATGAATAAATGACTTTATGTTACTCCTCCGGTCCTAAATATAAGACTCATTTAACTCATTTAATTAGATTAAGGAAGTTAGGTAAGTTAGTTAATTATAAGAAAATTGACACATTTTTCCCAAAACACCATAATCATCTTTCTTAATACCTCATCTCTCTCTTTTACTTAATTATGGTTGAGGGAGTATCTATAGGGGTAATTTAGAGAAAATTAATAAATATGAAAAATGGGTCTTATATTTAGGACCAAAACCAACTCAAGAATTGGGTCTTATATTAAGAATCGGATGAGTATTACTTTTATCATATTCCATTATCCCTTTTCCTTATCTTCACATCCTTAACCCCACTGTCTGGTGTCTCTCAGAGTGGAATCTGTGTCTCCAATCAAAGCAGAGAAAACTCTAGAGAGAAAGCGAGAGAGAGCAAAAAAGAGTAAATAATTTCTTAAGAGTTTAATTTTCCGAGTAACATTTTGTGTGGTGTGAAGTGCACGTCTAGCAAGTCCCATTCGTGTCTTTTGAAGTCTGTGGCTGCAGCGCTAAAAGCTCCAAAGCCACTTTATTAAAACAAGAAGTTCCAGAGACGACAAAGTTAATTAAATTCCCATTTAATCTAGCACAAACTAATTTAGTTAATTTGTAGTTCAAGCCTTCAATAATTTTGTAGAGATTCTGTTGGGGGTAAAACACACACACACACACACACAGCAAGAAAAATAAATTTAATAAAGCTTTACATTTATAAGAAACCTAGTTGTTTTGTGGCCTTATGTACATAGTATAATTTTAAATGTTATGTATTTTTACAGCAAAAGACTAACTCACTTATTTTCGAATTCAGAAGTTAGTGATTGGGTGCGTGTTTGATTCTCTCTCTCTCTTTCTCTCATCGCACACATATGGTATATGATACTCCCTCCGTTCCTTATTATAAGAGACGAATAACCGAATTACGTTGATCAAAAAAGCAGTTAAAATTAGTTAAGAACAATCAATATAATTTTTTTTTCAAAAATGCCCTCATTAATAAGGAGAGAGAGCATGAGAGAGAATAATTAAATTATTGAAAGAAAGAGAAGTGAGAGGGAGAGAGAGTGTGAGTTGGAGACAATAAATATGGGTAAAATAGGAAATCAACACAAAAAAGTAAAGACAACTTTTAAGTGTCTCTTATATATAGGAACATGGCATAAGTATCAAATGTCTCTTATAATAAGGAACGGAGGGAGTATTTGCCAAGGTTGATTTGGTGGGTCTCGTGACACTCCAGATTCTTCTCCCATAACCCATATATTTCATGCACATTGATTTCAGCCAAGCTAATATTTTTTTCCCCAAAAATTATTACTTATACCTCTCCTATTTATAAGACTTTCTTTATTGATATTTGATACAAATATCCTTACAAAACATTAATGATACACTTTTAAAAACTACTTTACTTTCTTTGCTCTTATCTTAAATAATGATTTTAGTTTGATTCATGGGCGACTTTGAAAAATTACAAGAATATTTGACATCTAACTAACTTTCACTAATTTTTAAATCTAAAAAAAAAAGTTAATAATGCTTTATGAAAAGGACCATTTGATGAATGGCTGCCCTTGTGGCAAGCGTTTTAAACTCGTTATGCATAAAAAAAAACTCAATTATCAGTGAACATTTTTAAAATTTCAATCACTAGAGGAGGTCATTAGTCTTAATTGACCGGGGAGTATCAAAGCAAATAATATTCCATGGCAAAAAAAAAAAATCAAAACAGATAATCTTTAGTGGAAAAAAATTGATGTTTTAGATAAAGAAGATTTTCATTAAAAAATCATGTGAAATCGTCCTATAATTAATTAAGACCGCCGGGGATATATTGTAATTGATAATTGAGTGGTGAGAAATGTAAGTTACAGTGTTTCAATAACAAGTAATATAAGAAATTAGTTGTTTTCTTTACCCAAAAAAAAATAATGATTATTGTAATCTTATTTGAAACACAAAACTTTTAACATATTTTGATCGGATCATCACCTTTTACATTGCACTTAGTTATTCATATATGCATTACGTAAAATGCGTTATTATTGCTTATTGGGCAAAAAAGACATTTTCCGCGTGAAAAATAGATAAATTAGACCCAAAACGAGTGTTTGAAAGAAAATACACTATTTCATGGCAAAAAAAAAAGAAAGGAAATTCAATATTTTCTGCTAAAAGACGTTAAATTTACACACATTCATGGATTAGTACAGGCGACCCTGCGTCCGTGCATGTTTCGAAATATTATAATTTCCTTATCTCTTATATAATACTCCAGTCCTTAATGTAAAACCTAACTGGGGAGCTAATATTAATCTTATATATAAGACCTATTTTACAAGTTTATCAATTTTTTTATAAATTAATCATATTGATATATTCTCAACAATAATCAAGTATAGGAGAGGGAGTGAAATAATTAAGAAAGATACTAAGAGTGTTTTAAAAAAACATGTCATATTAACTAATTTAACTAGCATCATTAATCTTCTCAAATTAATTAATTTGGTTTTATATTAAAGACCGAAGGAGTGCGCGCGCGCGCACACACATATATCACATAGATTTATAGATATATAGTTGCTACACTGGACTGAATTAGATTGAAGCAAAGCATACCCCAGACATATCGCGGATTTACCGTTTTACTATGAGCATTCTATATCATGTTGTTTTAAGAGTTGCACTGCTATTTATTAAGAAAAAACGATAAAAAAAATGTTTCTGGTGATTTGAATATGTATAAAGAATGCTATTGAATGAGCTCGTCGAGAGGGTTAATTGGATCAAGCGATATAAAATCCTATTATAATAAATAAAGAAAAATAAAAGTGAACATTTAATAAAATTAGGGTTAATATAATCTTTAGTTCCTCAAAGTTTAAACCATAGGTTTTAGTCCTTTTAGAAACAAAATAATTCAAGTTTTTATTGGATTATATGAGTCAATGTTTTAAATGAAAAACAGAAAACTTGAGAGACCAAAACTTTTGATTTGAAATTTAGAAACCCAAACCAAAATGAGAGTAAATTTGAGGGACTAAAAATTGAATTAGCCCATAAAATTATTAAACGATATATTTTAATCAACAGTTTATCTGAAGAACTGAATAGAGGGCTATAGCATTGTGTGACCCGTTATACCAGTATGTAGCCAATCCCTTGGGATAATGTTTGTTACTGTTGTAAATATATATATATAGCGTTGTCTTCATTTTATACTGTAGCACTTTCTTGTTTTAGTTGTGCGTTTGCACGTGCTTATTTTTGGACTCTTGAAAAAAAAGGATAGTGTGAACAATGCGGTGCTTAATTTTTCCAGTAAACTATATTCGAGGAAATAAGACGTTGATATATCTAAAATAGGGAAACAAACCAAACAAAGTGGAGAGTCCAAGAAAGTTGTGTTAATTGATTGAAGATCTTTGTTGATTCTTTACTGTAATATTGAAGCATAAGACTGCTCAATCTTTCATGGTGGGGAACAATAAAAAAGGCACTCATGAGAAATTAATGTTTTTAGAATGCGTTGTCGTTCTATCATTTGTTGTTTATGTTGCCTGATTAGAGTGTGATTGTGCATTTACACAAAAATCAAAATAATCCATAAATTAAATTAAGTAATTATGATAAATATGACTTAATTTTCTAAAATATATTGTCGGCAAAAAATATTTCCTAAAAAGTCTGTGCGTAATATTAGATAACATACTCCTCTAAACTTATTTATACTCCTCTGATTTTATTTATAAGGTATTTTCAACATATTTCATATAGACCAAGAAAAACCTTAAATTGCATTAACTCTTCATTAAAATATAACAATTTTTTAACTTTACACATATTTAATAGATACACCTTTCACAAGAGATAACTAACTACACTATAATAAATGAAGGACAAAATAATACATTCACATTAAAAATTTAATGAAGTGACTTATAAATATGACCAGAATAACTTTTCTCTCTGCCCTATAAATAGGACCAGAGGAGTAAGTCACTTTCAGTATATTTTACATATAGCTATAAAGATCTTAAACTTGATTAAATTCTTATTTAAAATTTAACAACTTTTTAATTTTATTTCTATTTAACATACATTGTACTTCTATTCTATCGAGTACACACATATAAATTATACTCCCCCAATCCTATATATAAGTTTCAAATAACCGAATTACGTTTAATGAACTAACATGCAGAATTAGTTAAAAATAATAAATAAGTTCAAAATACACTTTTCCTCCAAATTTGCCCTTATTTATTGCTCCTCTTGTCCTATTTATAGGGTAGAGAGAGAAGATATTTTGTTGGTCCTGTTAAGAGAAATTTTTTGTATTTACGTATACATAATTTTACCTTTCATTTATTATTATATTGACTTTATTTACATGAGATATAATGTAGATTAAATAGGGATAAAGTTAAAAGTTATTGAATTTTAAATGAGAGTTAATGAAATTTAAAATTTTACTTAGTCTGTGTGAAACATATTGGAAGTGACTTATAAATAGAATTAAAGGAATAAATAAAAATAAATGATGAAAGAGAATATATGGGAGTAATATTAATGAGAGAGAGGGAATATTAAGTACAGTCAATTAAAGGCAAAATAGAAAAAAAAAAAAAAGAAGAAGTAATAAATGCTTAGACAAACTCAAAAATGAAGCATATATTTTGGATTAGATCCTTCTCCAAAAATAAGACTTCTATATAGGATTGGAGGGAGTACATTGTAATTCATGAGAACCAAATTAACATATAATAAATAAAAAATAAAATTATATATTCATGTGAAAAAAAATTCTCTCTCTATCCGATCAAATGACTATCAATTTATAAGTAAAATAAATTAGTTTCAAAAAAATAATACATAGACGAGATAAATTGATTAAATTCTTAAATTAAGAACCAAATTTAATTCTCATATTAACTAGAACTTTGAAAGGCTTATCCTTACACTATATCCCTGCCGCACTTTTTCGATATTCCCTTTCTCCCAATCAATGAAGGGAATGTGAGTGTGCTTGTGCATTTATTACATAAAAATAAAAACAATCGGTGTTGTTTATGATTCATAAATTTATAAATAATATGATTTTTATTTATTACTTTTCTAGTCTTATTTATAAGATACTTGCAGCATATTTTGCACAGATTAAGAAAAAAATTAAGCTATATTAACTCTCCGTTAACATATAATATTTTTTTAATTTTATCCTTATTTAATACGTACATTTAAAAAAAATTATCTACAGTATAATAAATGATTAACAAAAGAGTATATTCATATTAAAAATTTAATAAAGTAACTTACAAATAAAATAAAAACTTTTTTTTTCTACTTTATAAATAGAATAAGAGGAATATTTTTTATACGATATGTTGCATTTGAAGGCTTTTATCCTTATCCCCACTTTTATTTGTCCATATTCTCTCTCTCTCTCTCTGTCTCAATGAAGGCAATGGGACAATAATAAAACTAATTTCAGTACTTATCACCTCCTAAGCTCATCATATATAGATTGTCTATATTTGATTTGAACGATCCAGGTTTAAAATATTTAATTAATTATTTTTACATAGAAAAAAATTATTTTTGAAAAAAATAATAGTTAAGAGATTATTTTTATTTTAGATTCTATATACGTTAAAATAATTATTTTGAACAAATAAAAAAAATCAAAACCGAATCATTCTAATAATATATGGATGATTTAGATCTAATAAGTTTATGATAAGTATTGAAACTGGTTCTGAATAATAATGAGTCTCCACTTGTGAATGAAATATCCCAGCGTTTAAATTTATTATATTTCACCATCCATTCATATATAATTGATAAGCCCTTATAATATAACAATTAGGCGAAGCTATATAATGCTCAAAATCGAGGTCAATTGGCTGTAAATAAGTATGTATAATGAATAAACATAAACTAACCCTAATAATGCTGAATCTGCTCCCCAGAATGAGGAAGCCTTTTCCAACTATATAATGCCCACTTTTTCATGTGGTGGTCTCAAACTCTGAACCATCATTGCCTCTGGTTTGAAGAACTTTAGCTGTCAACTTTTCACGCACTAGTGCAAAACAACCCATTATAATACGTAGCATAGCCCTAATATTTGACCTCTGGAAATTTTCTCGACGTTCTAAATTAAAAACCAATTAATATCAACACCTGTGCATGGGGTCCTTTTTTACTCGATCTGACTTGGTGTTTAATAATGTAACTACCGGATAGTTCGGTACTGAAAAAAATATCAAATAATTATACCACACATGATGTGATATATATATATATATATATATATAAACATGTAAAGGAACAGAGATTGCAAATTACTCCCTTTTTATTTTGGGAACAAAAAACTCAGAAAATATTCTTGCCATACAATTTCCATTTAAAATTTATAGTTTTTCTCAAAAGTTTGATTATATTCAAGTATAATCTTGTGCATATGATGCTTAAGCTTGATTGCAACTATCCAATACCCCAATTACACAATCTTGGCGAAAATTAAAAATTATACCATCCTAAGTGATCAATCAACGTTGGGTTACAATAAACATCGACTTAAAAATTTTCTCCTTCAAGATACAAGCCAAGATAAAATTGTGAGCATATAGTAGTAACTTTATTCAAAGCGACATCAGCTTGGTACTTAAAAGGGAGAATCACAACTTAAAAATCTCGTAAAAAATTTAACATGTAAATTTCACAATTCCAATTATAAATAATTAATTAAATATGTTCTCATTTGACATTAATTTTCTTTCAGCTATATAACTAACTACCCGTACGTCATTATCCCTATCTACACAATATATATATATATATATATATAAATAAATGAAGAATCGAGTTGTTAGCTTATTGATTAAATAACAGGAACAGTGAAAAAGACGATCATGTGTATGCAGGGATGAGTCCACCAAGAGACAAGGAGCCCCACCAGGTCCCAAGTCTGAATGCTTTCATCAGAGAGTGGCTCGCATCTAAATCTAGTATTGTATTCTTACACTCTCACTTTACTTAAAGTCACGGCCCGCAATTTATTCCAATCACCCACTCACTCTGTCTCTCTCTCTCTCTCTCTCCCCTCTTACATATGAACATGAAACAGCATTAATCTTGAGGCTGAGCGATCTCAAGTCTCAACCTTTATAACAACCCCTATTGTAATCTGTAGGTAGGACAAACGGTAGCTATAGATCTACAGAGATGACAGAGAACGTCCCAGTTGTTTCGTCCAGAGGCGATAGGAAGGTCACAGAGAGGAACCGAAGAAGCCATATGAGGGCTCTTTACTCCAAGCTCAGCTCACTCGTCCCTCGTCAAACCTCAAGGGTACTTAATTCTTTTAATTTACTTCTATTTAATCATATATCTTTCTTTTTCTTGTTGTTTGTGACTTGGAATTGTTCTGAATTGATCTGTAGTGCAGGAAGTGGTTTCTGTGCCGGATCAGCTGGGTGAAGCCACGAACTACATAAAGAAACTTCAGATAAGGTTGGAGAAGATGAAGGAGAAGAAGCTCAACCTTATGGGGACCGGCAAGAAGAGAAATGCTAATGAGAGCCTAACTAACAATAGTAGAGGAATCATTAGGGGGTCAAAATCGCCCAAAGTTGAGATTCACCAAATGGGTTCAGCATTAGACGTTTCTGCGATCACTGGGTTGGATTGCCAGTTCATTTTCAACGAGTTCATTCGCATTCTTCACGAAGAACAAGCCGATATTGTTAACGCCAGTTATTCAGTCGTTCAAGACGCTGTTTTTCACACCATACACTGTCAGGTGAGCAGTTAAATAATCAAATTTCCTCTGAACCAACCATTTATGATCTTCTCTTTAGTTCATTAAAAACCCCTTTAGATTTTACATTAAAGCCTTAAAATTAGCAAGTGGATGAGTTAGTATAAGCTAAAACTAGCTCTTAATGAGACCTTGGGAGACCAAACTGTGTTAAAATTTCTCTCTCTAATATTGAAGAGGATTTAGGACTGTGTAATTATTATGCATAGAGCTGATCGATCTGGTTTTGTATTAAATGTCGTTCAGATAAGTGAATTTGGAAACAGATCTGAGAGGATATCGGAGAGATTAAAGCGGTTTGTGTACGGTTCTGGTGCTTTTTGAAGAGAATGGCAATGTCTGCACTACGTACTCTGGATTTTGATGATCAGATTGTGAATAGCTTGTACTTTAGTTTGTAAT
The DNA here is from genome assembly GCF_004799145.2 of Neltuma alba. NCBI lineage: Eukaryota > Viridiplantae > Streptophyta > Magnoliopsida > Fabales > Fabaceae > Neltuma > Neltuma alba. Next base: position 44,358 of record NW_021637826.1, on the reverse strand, counting down.
TATACGTAATTTCGTTCGTACTGTATCTATAAACTCATATGATCTTACCATACCGGTACTTTATTTATAAATTATAAATAAAGTTTTATAATTAAGAATGGAGGTATGCAGTAGTTTCCATTGTCAATTTGTCATCATCCGCTGATGGATCTGTGCTTCAGCGTGCGGATCTATATTATTACATATTGTTTATTGTTGTTCAGATTCTGCAGCTTCTTGCTATACTTCCTGGTTTATTACATAGATAGGGAGACTTGAAAATTCTGATGGAATATGGTGTTCTAATTAATCAGCGTAAAAAGTTAATTAACTAACCAAACGTGTTTCTAAATATCATTAAACAAATGTTCTTGTCTGTTTAGGAACAGAGTATAGGAGAAAAGTATACTACCTCCATTTCTTATTATAAGAGTTTGTTTAACTTTTAATTTGATTTAAATATAATATCCTAATGTACTTTATCTTTCATATTTATTTATTTTTTTCAAAACAGTCCTTGTAGCAGTTACACATGTTAAAGGTTTTATTAAATGATAATTCTAACTAATATACATGATGGGCAAGGGTATTTTAAGAAAGACAATACTTATTTATAACAAATAACTAACTCAACTAATTTTCTTAATCTCTTCAAATTAGTTAATTAGGTTTTATATTAAGGACCAAAGGTAGTATTTAGGAGGAATGAAAATTAATTAAACACAAACATGATGCCAGATATGGAATGAAAATGAATCGCATTGCAAAATGTTTGCAACAGTAACGTTTTTGCCCACAAATGCCCTTCTGCTGGAAATCGTTTTGTTGACTTTCTATTTTAGGGGAAAAAATAATTGATGTTAGAATTTAATAAATTTAATTAAAGGCAATATAATATTGGAAAATGGTGATAATTTTTTTTTAAAAATTTTAAGAACATAAATTATTTTTAAATAATACTTAATCTATATGAAGTAGTCAAGTGTGCTACTTTTGCCTATTGCCATAAGAAAATTAGAATATTTTTCATTGTACTAATTTTTTCACCATTAAACACAATTTTTGTATATTGATTTAGTCGTAAAAAAGTTAGTTTTATACCTTTTTTCCAAAACTAATGAGGTTTAAATATATTTATTCTCATATTAATAATAAAAGTACATTGTTTTGTTAAAATCTAGCATAATTATTTTTGATATATTATAAATAATCTTACAATCTCATCACATGTAAAACACTAGCTAGTTTCTCCTACATATGTTGATTTTATAATGAAAAAAATCAAAATAATAAACGCGCCATGTAACTTTACTTGAAGGTCAGATTATTCATAACTGCAGCTTTCAAAAATATATTGATTATTTATTTTTATAACTGACATAAATTATTTAAAAAACAAACTCTCACAAAATAATCCCTACAACCCATTTGTTTAATTAAACATTTAAAGATCTTACATATACATATATAGACATATAAACACACACTATCTTTTATTATTAATATAAAAACTGGTTTGACTTTCAATTTAATTATAAATATAAGACCCCAATTTATTTTATTCTTTATATTTATTTATTTTTTAAAAATAATTATTATAATAATTACATGTGTTAAAAATTTTATACTAATATATATTATTAACAAGAATATTTGAATCGGGAAGGATAAAGTGGTCACGTGCAAAATAAGGGATTTTTGTTGGGCTGGCGGGGGGGAATTTATATGAGGATGGGTCATGTTGATGACGTAGGGTAAGTGACGCCATATTATCTCTGTCACACCTCACATGCATTAATATTTTTTTTGCCACCCACATGCATTAATAGCCCAAACGAAAAACGTGTGATTTATCTCCGTAAAGAAAAAGAACGGTTGAGAGGGCTCACATGGATAGAATCAAATTATCCTCTCTCACTTTGTTTATTTTCTTTAATTCTTTTTCCTCCCAACTGTATCCATTAAAAAATAATATTCTTTCAGTCAATTATTTTATAATATAAATTATATTATAAAATAAATCTTATATTTAAGATTGGAAAAATAAATAACAATAATGGACACGTGGAAAGTGAGCCCCTTGTGTGATGTTAACAAAACAAGCACGACGTTGGGTGGCCTTGCCTGCCTCTTCCGTCGATCCCTTGCCCGCTAAGGTGGCAACCATTAATGGCGACTGCTCGGGTGGTCCCAGTTGGATTTGACCCGTACCAAATTTTTCTTATTCTTCTTCTTCTTTTTTTAAGGAAAAAAATTATGGGACCATATTCTGATAACACGAGGTTAGTTACAAATGAATCAAACACAGAATTTTCATGTCATCGGGTTATACAGAAACCGCAAGCCACGCTGATGAATGATGATCTGCGAGGTGCATTTAATAAAATTTCCATAGGATTCGCTTTTAGTTATGGTGAGAACATGTTAGTATGTGCGCTTGTAGGGTCCTGAACTTGCGTAAAACCCAATGTGTCAATAAGGACAGGCAGTGAATTACTCATATGATCCTATTTATAAGGCGGATATAGAATGTTTTTCTCGGTCCTATTTATAAGTTATTTAATTAAATTTTTAGTAAGAATGTACTATTTTGTCTTTCATTTATTATAACATAACTGATTTTTTTAAATATCTATATATTAAATAAGGATAAAGTTAAAAAATTGTTATATTTTAAATGACGATTAATATATTTTAAGGTTTTTCTTGTATATGTAAAATATATTGAAAGTTCTTATAAATAGGGTAAGAGGAATAGCATGTGATAATAACTACTATGTTTGCTGTATCTGAAGACGCGCACAGGTAATGCACAAATACCCTTCTTTAAATTTAGCTAATCCAATTAATTAGCTCCTTTGTTTTGTGTGTGTTTTAGAATCTGGGGGTGCGCGCAGAAGGCAGGTAGCTTCGCTGCTGGATCAATCAGTTCAAAGCTCAAAGACGGGTTGCCGGGGAGGCAACTATATATCATGGCAAACTTGGCAGAAGATATAAATAATAACTAATTAAGAGGTAGGTAAAATAACGAACTAGTACTGTATTCCCCTAGTCTCTTGGTCAAAATGTTTGCAATATAAACCCATCAATCCCTTCAAAACTACCCAAACATTTGCTTTCATTCACATTGAGTATGGACTACGGAGTATATATGATAATGTGAAAACTGCTATTCAATGTTCGTTTCAGTTCCATTTTGAGAAAAAAAGTACATATGAAATCCCCATTTCACACTAATTTAATGGCCATGTGCTTTGTGCGCAGAGATGTGGTCCTCTCTAAGTCTAGACGTACCTATCCTTCCAGAGTCTCTCCTCCCTCTCTGACTCTGACCACTTCATGCTAGCTCTCTCCCTCTTCCACACAATCGTCTCCCCCGTGTTTTGCAGTTCACACAGTGATAAATCTCTGGTGTGCTTGGTTTGAAAGTGATGGGAGAATACTATAAAAACATTTTTATAAAATTCTTAATATTCTTTTCTCTTTAATTTTTTTCATCCAAATCAAGGGAACCCAATCCTTGGTTTGCTCTATCCCTTTCTTAGTATTAGAAAATAGAATTTAGCCATGAATTCTTTTTATTTTTTTTTTTTACAGATTAGGGTCCGCATATGTCTACACCCGCGCGCGACAATAGCTGCGAAAAAGGCCATTGGCCAATTTTTGGTTCCAAAATGACAAAGTTAGTGATGGATAACTTCTAATCATTGATAATTTAAAAATGGGACAAGATGTTTAAATACTCCAAAAGTATCTATAAATAAACATCCAGTATTTGGATTTTTTTTTACTCTCATATGTCCTGAAATTTTATTTTTATAGCAAAAATACTTTGACCGTTATTCTTCGTTAAGTTTGACCAGTATTTTTAATAGTCAAACTTAACGAAAGATAATGTTGCAGGGCATAATGCTGGGAATAAAACTTTCAGAACATATAAAAGCAAAAAAAAAAAAACTTCCAGGTACCGGTACTCTTTCGTGAATACTTTCAGGGTATTAAGCACCTTATCCTCTTGAGAATTACATAAAACTTCTCCTTTTTTGTTCTAAAAAAACCTACACAAAAAGAGAATCCAAAGCATCTAAAATAATCAATATGATAATAAATAAGATAAGATTATTGATTGAGCCTGAAAAAGCGACCATATGAGATGAGTGATGTAAATGGCTGTGCATGTAAAATAATGATTTAGGCATCTAGCTTGAGAAGTGTGGTTAATTACACGGATATGTGCTCCATTTCATGAAAATCGAGTAAGTTTTCATCTAGTTATTCCTCCCATAGATTGATACTGCAAATCTGTGAAACATGATATAGGGATTTAATTCACGGGGGTTTCATATAATATACATGCTTTTTTTCCCCCTGGCAGTGCTTGCCTATTGAGTGAAATCCAAGATGATCATTGACGAGAAATGAGGCTCTGATTATACACGCATATTCACGTACATATGTATATTGCATGCCAAAATAAGAGAGAACTTAGGAGTGTTTGGAAATACGAAAAAGCACTTTTAAAAGTATTTTTATGAAAATCAAGATAAAAATTATTAATTATGACAATACTTTCGCATACTTGTTTTGTATGAATAAAGAATTCTTAAAATCATGGTTTGGCTCCTGCTGAAACACTCTATTAGTAATAAAGGGAAGGCCCATCCAGATTGGACTCATCAAAGAGTAAATATTAATGGGCTTCAAGGTGAATTGGGCTGCCTCCCAACTGCCCCATTGATTTATACACAGTCACTTTCATCGGCCCGTGAGCTCATCCGTGATCATATCCAACCAAATTGGGCTTCTGTTGATCCAGGATGGTCCAAGTGCCACCGTGTGTGTGTGCGTAGATGCTTTTGGGCTTTTTATGTAGTAGTAGTTCTGAGAAGCCCAATTGGAAGGATGCATTTTGATTGGTCTGGATTCATCTCTGTCTCGGATGCCAAATTGAGCTTCCAAACAAGGCAAATTTCTTTTCAGCTCCAACGGCTATTTATTTCACCGAAACTAGCTGGTGAGTGACCACTTCCCAACGGTTCCACAAAACGTGCAATTATTATTCGCTCTCTTTTTCACATGATCGCAATCCTTTATCATAGGAAAGGAAGACTCGTGCTTTTAACCAAAAAACAAAAGAAGAAGGAAAACTCATGCGCACACTAGTACCTTCATATTACTTCAAGTTTCATCTCACAACTCTCATTTAAAATAGGTGCCACTTCAATCAAAAGGCTCTAGCAAGTCATCGATCAATATGTATGTGTATGTACCCCCGATCTTAATTATAAGACGTTATTTATAGGATACAAACAATGTTTTATAATTAAGATTGGAGAAATAAATTTGTTTTTGGCCTGGGCAGGGCCTGATCAAAATGCAAGATAGATGCCTGATTAGTAATTAATCAGAGTGAATCAACTGCGTTCAGAAGATGATTCTTGAAGAAGATTACATGGAATTAGGGTGTGTACGTGGGAGTAGTGAAGTGAAGTGACGTGATGTGGTCGTTGCTTGGTCCAGAAAATGAAGTGGGGTAAGCCCCCTCATTATTAATCTCTATATCACCACCATGATGATGAATACTTTCGGCGCTCATAATTCTGGAATAACTAATAAGCTCTGGGTATCTAATAAATTCGTTTCAAAAGGGCCGAAATCCCTCTTCGCTTCTTTATTGCTCGTTGCTCTTGCTGTCGCTTCCCCTACGGTTGAGCTACATAGTAAGCAAGCTTACAGAAAGAGAAATAGTTAAATAAATGAATCGGAACTTTGATTTATCTGATTATCGTATGAGAACAAGAAATCAAACCCAATAGCGTTACCTTAATGCTTGGGCTCAGGTAATTAAGTTTACCTGTGGCAGGCTACAGGAAGAATCGCCTCTAAGAAAGAGAAATGCATAAGTTCCAATTCCGTGGATCAATTTGAGATAATCCTATGTATATATTATATTCACTCAATCCCTCCCTATGTGGGGTTCAAATCTTTTGCTCTGTTTCGCAAATATTATCCTACTTCCAATCGTAAGTATGCCATATAGTTTATACTCCTCCGGTCCTTAATATAAAACCCTTATATATTTAGGACTGGAGGAGTAATACAAAGATGTTACATTTAGAACAGAGGCAGTATATTATTTTCCCAGTGACAGACTTGCCATAATTCTCATAAGTTAGCCATATGATATTAACACCAATGACCTTATAATCTAGTGGTATAGAAATTCATCTACAAAAGTGAGAGGTTATATGTGTGTGTGTATATTTGGCCAAACAGAGAGGTTATATATTTAATCCCCCGTGATATCAGATTGTTTGTCCTTTTTTTGGGGCTAATTCAGTACTTCTTGCCATGGGGCCACTGCGTTTTAGTACCCAAAGACCATATTCCAAAACATCTCTTGCAAAACATCAGCCAAAACCGGCTAACTTATTACTACTCACTTGCCCCATTTGTTGATCCCCCCTCTCTTAAAAATTCTGTGATAATATTAATTAATTCTAGGGATCGGGATTCCATTAATTATAACTAACATGCTCATTGACTGATCAATATATACAGATAAGAGACTCATCAGGCTCATCAGTCTTGACCATTGCACTTCAACCTATATATACAGCCATCTAGCCATCTTATATATTAATTTTGTGATTCCGCAGGCTTTCACATGTCTGCTTAGAAACATGAACAAACAATGACTCATATATGATCCAACACGTAAGAGTAGAGTTTTGTATTATTTATAAAATAATAAAATTAAGAGTGAAAAGGCATGCAAATTACGCAACTACAGTTCAGCTGAGACTGAGAGGAGACAGATGCGAAGCATGCAAACTGGAGGCTTCATAAATGCAGATTGGAGTAGCCACCAAGCTTCACAAATTTAATATATACGCTCAATCATAAACTATACGTACTCTATGTGAGTATTTATCCTTATGTATTGCATTCTCATTAATTGCTGCGTCCTTCTTAGCTTTTTTAAGAAGCAGGCACAGATCTGGCTGGAGTTTTAAATTCATTTTCGTTTATTTCATCTTTAGAGATATGGATTACGTTCATGTGTGGGTGGACAAAACTTGGCTCCTCATCCAGTTGACCTTAATTAATTAATTATCGCACGCACCTCTTCATTGTTTTCCTTTCTCTCTTCTCATTATTATTTGTCATCGATTTACAGAAGCCACGGATCTAGGAAAATCCCATTGGGATCCCGAAGTAAAGGAAACTATGGATCAATACAATAAAGCACATCATGACCCATTAATAACCTTGGATCCTGGTGAGATGAAAGCTTCTCTATAAGATAAAGAGTGTAGATTTGATCCCACATATGGACTGTCCTCGTTGATTTGGCTGTTGGTGTCTACTCCTTTAAATTAGTAAAATGTAACACACAACGGTGATGCCTTTTTTAATATACGTCAATATTAAGTTAATTATTAGTATGCGTTAAGATATTACCAGCTCCCATTCCATGGATAGGTGATGAAGGATTTTTAGTGTTTGCTTTGTTTTTAAGGTCTCCTTGTATCTTTTTTTTTTTTTTTTCCCTTACACATATATCATTCTATTGGAAACAATCCCGTTTAAGACATTATCAGACACTAAATATGAGCATTTATCTCAGTAGATAGGAATTCATGTAGTTCTTTGTATCTCTGTATGAGTATATGTAGTCTTTGGTTTAAAAATTCTGAAATTAAACTTGTTATGTCCTTTTTTATAGGTATAGGTATCTTTCTATTAGAGATAATTCTATTTAAGGTATTAAAATGTGGGCACTTCTCTGGGATTTAAATCTTGATTTTGGTAATTAGATTTGTTATGCTATTGTAACGGATAGTTACCTACGCAAAGAAAAAAGTGAAACCTTTGCGCTAGCCACCGACAAGAACTAATAGTGTTTGGGCAAGAAACGTCAAAGACCGTTTGTTTTTGTGGCCCAATAATTGTCCTTTTTACTCTTGTCTCTGCTTCCAAACACAATAAAATACTATCAAAGGTGAACAATACGAACTCATAATTATCTAGCCGTTGTGTGCCAAATAGAAGTGGAGGGAGAAAATTCTTTAACCGTTGGACGAAATTTTAGATCGTCATTTATTAATGTAAAAATAAGATACATTGTTAATTGAAATTCGTTCCACATTACTAATATTTAGAGAATTTAATTTGCCATGTTCATGGGTAGATACAGTATATCATTTCTTAAAATATCTGGTTATTCAAATCAGCATGACCTTGCCATATATTGCTTTTCAATTAATTATTGGCTGTAAGAAGTGAAAAATGGCTTAAGCTTTTTTTTTTTAAATTTATGTTAGGAATAATTAAAATCACGTTTTGAGCCACAAATGTCAGATATCCTCTACATGTCTCCCATGAATCCACCAAAATATTAGTAAGAGTGAACATATCCAAAAAAAATAGATTAATATGAGTAACTATTAATATGTATTTTATGATACATTTAAATTATAATCACCCTTCTTTCTCTTGTAAACCTTGATCTCTCCCATGCACCTTTTTTTTTGGGAAAAAAATCCTAATTTCAAAATTCAGGTTTAAAAAAGGGTTAAGGTGCATCCAGCACCCCCAAGTATTTTGTCAGATGCACCCAGTGGTCTAAAGTAATTTATGGTGCAATTTTGCCCTCAAAGTAATTAAAATGATGCACCGGTATCCCATGCTAACAGATCTGTTACTTTGACCGTTAAATTGATGAGTCAGCACAAGTTTGACCAAAATAAGCTGACGTGGCATGTCTAATAAGCAGGTGATGTGGAATTTTTTCGGGGTTAAGGTGCATTCAGCATCCCCAAGCATTTTTCCAGGTACACCCAGTGGCCTAAAGTAATTTATTGTGCAATTTTGCCCTCAAAGTAATTAAAATAGTGCACTGGTATCTTATGCTAACAGATATGTTACTTTGACTATGAAATTGATGAGTCAGCACAAGTTTGACCAAAATAATCTAACCTGGCATGTCTAGTAAGCAGGTAATGTGGAATTTTTTTCGTCTGCCACTGCTTTGTTTTCTCGGTTCAGTAAATACTCTCTTCAGCTCTCGGAGTTTTTTTCAGAGTAAGAAATTTTTTCAGAGATACTCCTCTGGTCCTATTTATAGGGTAGAGAGAGAAAATAATTTTTGGTCCTATTTATAAAGCACTGAGAGAAATTTTTTGTATGAATGTACAAATTTACCCCTCATTTATTATTGTATTGGCTTTGTTTATACGAGGTATAATGTATATTAAATAGGGATAAAATTGAAAAGTTATTAAAATTTAAATGAGAGTTAATGAAATTTAAGGTTTTTCTTGGTCTGTGTGAAACATGCTGGAAGTGCCTTATAAATAGGACCAGAGAAGTAATATTCAAACAAAACAATGGAATTAACAAGAAAAGCCATGTCACCTGCTTATTAGACTGCCAGGTCAGATTATTTTGGTCAAACTTGTGCTGACTCATCAATTTTACAGTCAAAGTAACAAATCTGTTAGCATAAGATACTAGTGCACCATTTTAATTATTTTGAGGGCAAAATTGCACCATAAATTACTTTAGGTCACTGGGTGCACCTGGAAAAATACTTGGAGGTACTGGATGCACCTTAATCCCGAAAAAATTCCACATCACCTGCTTATTAGACATGCCACGTCAGCTTATTTTGGTCAAACTTGTTCTGACTCATCAATTTAACGGTCAAAGTAACAGATCTGTTAGCATGGTATACCGGTGCACCATTTTAATTACTTTGAGGGCAAAATTGCACCATAAATTACTTTAGACCACTGGGTGCACCTGACAAAATACTTGGGAGTACTGGGTGCACCTTGACCCTTTAAAAAATTATGGATTCAATGTGTTGGTGATTGATAATTAACTAAGTACGGTCAGATTAAAATTTTAAAATGTGGAAGGACTATTTTTAAAAAAGAGTGAAGGGATAAAAAATGTTTAAAAAAAAAAGGTGCAATTACCGAAGGCCTTGGGAAGCTTCTAGGCGCATGGCAAGGGGGGCAAAATTCCAAATATTGGGTTTTAATCCTCCTATGCATGTCCTACTTTTTCTGTCTTTCATTGGCTTTTTTCTGTTTTTTCCCCCCTCTCTTTTGTTTCTATTTTAAGGGGCAAAATTATATTTAAAGATTGTGATCTTCTGAAATTTATAATGAAAATTTTAGAACTCAATTTGGTCATAGCACACCAGGAAGTTATAGTTAAAATTTTTGACATGATAAGTAAGCTTAGGAATTATTAATGTAAAAAAATTAAATTTGCGTCCCATTTTTATACTAATCACTTTTCATGCTTTTTTGAAATTATCACGGGAATTTCTCGAAGTTAAAGTATCAAAAAGATCTAATCATTTTTTAAATTAAAAAATATTTCTTCCGATCATTAATATAAGACCTTATTTGACTTTTATTTTGATTTTAAATATAATACCCCAATCTATTTTGTCTCTTATCATTATGCATTTTTTCCAAGGTAGTCCTCTTAATAATGGTAGTTCTAGCCGATACATTTGATTAGTAAAGATATTTTAGGAAAGACAATATCTATTTATTACAGATAACTAACTTAACTAATTTATTTAATCTTCTCAAATTAGTTAACTAATTCTTATATTTAGGATATGAGGTAGTATAAATTAAGTCCAGCAAGTCTAATAGTCTGCAGTTTCTTAACACATGAACATCTTGATCTACTCATGTTTAATCCTCAATTTAAATTTTCAGAGTCCTTCAATGTGAGTTTTGCAAGGCCTTTAGGTGTAATCCTTCTTCTGTTTTGATCCCAAGTATATGAATAGAAATATGTAATTAAAATTGTGGCAAAAAAATTGACAAACCCAAATTTGTGTTTGAAAATATTTTTTAAAAAATACAAGTTTTGGCCAAAGAGCTTGAAAATAGACGTAAGATGGCAGTGGTCGCTTGCATCCTTATTCCTTACGATGATGTGCACCCGACACAAGCTTATCCCTATCTGCCACTTTCATGGTTTGCGACACCTTTACAAAAGCCACGGCCACTTTTTTTTTTGGGGGGGGGGGGTTGAGGGGGTTTACCAAAGTTTTGTTTGGTTAATATGGAGATTTTTATGATAGTAACATTACACATACACAATTTAATATTTTAATAATTGGAAATATATTTTTTATCTCATATTTTAACATCTAAATTCACTTTTTATCAATGTAAAATTTAAATATATTTTATTCAGGTAACAATATCTTATAGTCATGATACTTCTTATGCGCATGACATTAATGGGTGACCTTAAAGAATTATAAACTAATTTGTTGTTGTAGTATGAAGGCCACAAAAATTTACAATTAGTCAAACATAACTTTAGAATTTGTTCTAATGCTTAAAAGGTGCAAAAATAACAAGCATGGACAATATGTGTGTGTGTGATGCTTATATTAGAAATGTGAAGAAGTTCAAAAAGAAAACTGCAGTAATTTTGTTGAGAAATAAAACTTAATAATTAATCACTCCTTGATTTAAAAAGCATGAACAATTAATTTCTGATTTTTTTTTTTTGGAATAACACATCTATACTATTAATTAACCTGTATTATAGTATCAAAAATTATGTTCTTCTGACACATAATTGCAATATGAGGGAAAAATTATAGGTGCATTATTGAAATAAAAATTTTCATACACACACACAGATATAATATGCAATCATTTAAATTCAAATGGTTTCACAGAGAAATATGAGGTATGTTTTTTTTTTGGGGGGAAAAAAGTGAAATTTTTTTTAGATTTATTTTTTCGAGGGGACTTAATTCTACAAGCCGGTTTAGTGGATAACTCGCTATAAATGAGCGCCTAAATCCGCACTTGAACTTCATCACTCCCACTCTCTCTCTCTTCCCCTCTTCTGCGTTCCTCCGTGCCAGAAATGGCGTCAAGGCTGCTTCTTGTTCTGCTTCTCAGTCTCACCTCCTCTTTCACTGTCTTCAGTGAAGAGTTTGACACTCTTCTCCTTCTTATCCTCACCCTCACCCTCCCTCTGCGGCCCCTGCTCCCGCTCCCCACGGCCACCACCACCACCACCACCATCACCACTCTCCCGCCGCCGCCCCCACTCCTCCTCCTACCCCTTCCCCTGTAGTCAAGCCTCCTCCTCACCCCCATTACCCTCCTCCTCCTTCTCCCGCTCCGGTCAAGCCTCCCACTCACCATTATCCTCCTCCTCCTTCCCCAGCTCCAGTGAAGCCTCCCACACCACATTACCCTCCTCCTTCCCCCGCTCCAGTGAAGCCTCCCACACCACATTACCCTCCTCCTCCTTCCCCGGCTCCAGTGAAGCCTCCCACCCCTCATTACCCTCCTCCTTCCCCGGCTCCAGTGAAGCCTCCCACCCCTTATTACCCTCCTCCTTCCCCGGCTCCAGTGAAGCCTCCCACCCCTCATTACCCTCCTCCTCCTTCCCCGGCTCCCGTGAAGCCTCCCACCCCTTATTACCCTCCTCCTCCTTCCCCGGCTCCAGTGAAGCCTCCCACCCCTTATTACCCTCCTCCTCCTTCCCCGGCTCCAGTGAAGCCTCCCACCCCTTATTACCCTCCTCCTCCTTCTCCGGCTCCGGTGAAGCCCCCTCCCACCATTATCCTCCTGCCCCTGCCCCTCATGTCCCTCCTCGCCGTTCCTTCCCCAGAAGCTTTGTCGCCGTCCAAGGTGTTGTTTACTGTAAGTCCTGCAAGTATGCTGGTGTTGACACTCTCCTTGGAGCCACTCCTGTTCTTGGTACGTATTTCCCTTTCTTATTTAATTTTTTTGTGTTCCTACGAACCACATTTCAGTTCTGCCTGTGGAACCCACAAGTTTTACCCCATTGAAGCTACCTTCTAACTCTGTACTTCGATAAGCCTGCATATTTCTGCTTGTTATTTTACTTTAGTTACTCTTTCCTTCCCAAGTAAATACGCCATCTACTGCATTATAGTTCATACGTTCAACTTACTTGGATTTCCCTTGTTGGCAAATATTATCTGCTGCCATGTACTGAGATTTACAATTTTCTTTCACTTCCTCTGTCTGTTGCGTGGTTAATCCTCTACTAATGGAGTAAGTTAGATTTATCCAGAGATCAACCAAAAGGAAACTAGATTTGACCATAGTTAGACCGTAGCTTTCTGTGTGTCTGCTATAGTTTTGTGAAGTAACAAGAGCACAGATGCTGCGTGAGAATGACAGATAAAGTCACAGTACATAGGTGCAGGCTAAAGTTGCTATTTTTCTGGTTACCCAGAACAAAAAAAGGTAGCCATTTCCTTTTCTCAAAGCTGCGCCTTTCTTGGGAAAATAGGGACAAGGGGACAAGGAATGGCATTGATTGTGGGGCGTGGGACCATCAGTACTCGAGGACGGCTAACACAAAACGTTGCGTAGCGTGTCGTATAATGATGTGCTAAACGACAACTGATGTACTGTGTCGTTTTGAAATTTGCAGGTGCCGTTGTGAAGCTGCAGTGCAACAACACAAAGTATCATACGATTGAAACGGCGAAGACAGACAAAAACGGCTACTACTACCTCGAAGCTCCCAAGACCATCACCACCTTCGGAGCTCACACGTGCAGGGTGTTCTTGGTCTCCTCGCCGTCTGCCACGTGTCAGAAGCCGTCCAACCTCCACGGTGGCATCGTCGGCGCCGGCCTGAAACCGGAGAAGCCATTTGTGTACAACAAGCTTCCTTTCGTTCTCTACAGTGTGGCACCCCTTGCTTTCGAGCCCAAATGCCCACATTAAGAAGGAAATGCACAGAATATAATTTAGTTTCAATTTCTGGATTGTGAACATGAACTACTGTTATTACTGTTATTGCCGTTTTGGCCTTGGTGTTTTTCCACTTTTCTAGTGTTTTGTATTTGTGTCTGATTATGCCCATGAAGTTGTATTGGTCTACCTGCCGCCTGTGCTCAAGTCACATGCAATAAGATTTCTGATATGGTAGATTGTGCTCTTTCATAATTCAGACTGCCTTCTTGAATTTTTCTTTCTCTCTCTCTTTTGCTGAACACTGATGAAGAACCCTTCAAGTTGGGTTCTTGCAGTAGAATAACCTCGAAGAGAAACTTCATTGCGATGATAATGTTAAAGAAAGCTGTTAGTTTTAATTACTTTAAAGTTTAGGGGCCAAAAAAAAAAAGATGTCGGTAGTCTCAAGATAAAGATGTACTAGTGACTTGCAAATATATCAGCATGTATTTTTCTTTCGCAAAACCAAACATGCATTGCAGCAAAAGATTATTTCTGTCGCAAAACCAGATTAGCCGCAGCTATGTACGTATTGTTGGATCAGTTCAGCCAGATTAATGCGTTTTTATTCATATAAAATTTGAGGAATTAACTAAAAACAGAAGTAACCCCTAGAGAACAAATGGTAATACTCATTCTCCTTGTTACTTGAAAATACGGTGGAACTTAATGAATTCACTATTTCCTGATTCCCTTTGTGTTGGGTGTAGGGGGGGTGCATGATGGCACGAGGGATTCATCACATGTAAATCATAATGAAACGTTCAAAGTGAATGATGGTTAATATTTTTTGGGTCAAAGTATTTTCTCAGATATTTTATGGTGTATCTAGCATCTTGAAATATTTTTTAAGGGTACCCAGTATCCTAAAGTATTTTTTTTGCTTTGATACTGGATGCATCGAAAAATATTTTTTGAGTGTTGGACGCACCTAAAAAAAATACTTTGAGACGTTAGATATACCAAAAAATATTTTAAAGTGTTGGATACACTTAAAAAAAATTTTAAAGTACTAAATGTATCACAAAATATTTTATAATACTGGATGTATATGAGAAAATATTTCACGCATTGAACGCACCTTAACCCAATAAACTTTTGGTATGGATACGAAGCAGTGATTATTGGATTATAACGAGGGAGAGAGATCAGTGTTTGTGGTTCCCAAAAAATTTAAAAAAGAAAAGGAAAAAGTGGAGGAGGAGTAATGGGATGTGATGCTGGTAAAGTTGTAAAGGCAGCACCATGATGAGATCAAATGTGTGGTAATAATTGATATAAATGTGGGCCTTGGGACCTCTGCTGGCCATATTCTTTGGGGCTTTGGATCCCCTAATCCTTCATGTCTCCTCCACCATTCCGGAAATTTCCATCTACCTCTCACAAATTTTTAGCATAGTACGATTTGATCCGCATCAGATTTATATAATTTATAATAAGTCTATTTTTTTTATAAACATTCTGATTCATCATTTGGACAGTCTAACATGTAGGGTCCACACTGCTGAGTTCTGTATTTGATTATAGCCGAAGCTATCTATAGTTACTTGATGAGAACTTTCCGCAAGCTGCTTGCTTATGTTTTGTCCCTTTTTCCACAGGTCCTCAAATTTTAACTGCTGGGCTTCGGATTCTCGCGTTATGGATTTGACATTGAGCTCTAATGACATGAGTTTTATATTTTATTATGTTTGGATATCCCTTATACTAAAATAACTTAAACTACTTGATTAAACTCACCAGCTCTTGTAACTCTCGTCGTTCTCATTTCTTACAGCATTTTTATTGTGTGGGATTATGGTAGGTTCATATTTAAGCATTGTTTGGGTTCAGTTGGAGGCAATTCTCTCAAAGACGATTTCTACATTAACATGAACTTGAGACATCGTGTTTAAGTGGTCGAAGTTCCTTTCACTTGAATCTCGTGGTCAAAATTCTTTCTTATAACCTTCTCTTTTTTTTTGGGGGGGGGGGTGTATGCCTTTTAACCTTCTTTTGATAGCATCTTATAGCATATTTTTTGAGCAAAGCAGAAAATCCAAAGTGAAATCAATCAGACGGGGCCTGTGATAATATTTTGGCCCAAAAAATGGGCTTTGTTTTAATCCCAAGCCCAGAAATGCCACTGGTGATGCAGGCCTCATACAATAAATCATGCAGCCAACTTGACCTTCCATGCGCACATTTTCTCAGAGTAGTATCTGGAAGAATTACATATGGGCTCTAAATAAAAAAAAAAAAAAAACAAATTAAGCACCCATTAGTCCTACCTGCTCGTGATCATAAAAGCTTGACGTATAAATAACGAAATTTAACTTGTAAGTGAGGTTGAGAATATAATTAATTAATTAATTCCAATTTTTATTTATAATTCTCCATTTATTACGTCGGAGCCATCTTTCGCTTCCCCCTTTTAAAATTAAGAATAGCATATAATGTACTCCTCTGGTCTTATTCTTGGTCCTATTTATAAGTCACTTTATTAAATTCTTACTACGAATGTACTATATTGTCCTTTATTTATTATAGTGTAGATAGTTATTTTTTTTAAAGATGTATATATTAAATAGGAGTAAAGTTGAAGTTGCTATATTTTAATAAATAGTTAATATAGTTTAAGGTTTTTCTTAATCTGTATGAAATATATTAAAAGTGTCTTATAAATAGAATTAGACGAGTAATTACTAGGGTACATGGCAACATTTTTTAGAAAAACACAATTTGTTATCAGAAGTTCAAAAGTGAGATGTCTCATTAATTTCACACATACCAACTCTTCGTACCAATTGCTTGTGAGATTCAGTATATTACAATTTTCACACTTAAATTCGTCATGTCCCACCAAGACCATCTGACAACAAAGAATTAGAAAAGAAAACAGAATGATGAATATTAAATCCCAGACACCTGGAGTTGCGAACAACAAGGTATGAAATAGAAAGGGAGAGAAGAGAATAAAAAAAGGAAAATGGCGAAAGGTATAAAACGTGAGGAGTGGGAACATCAGCCATTGTCCAATCCATAAATTTGGGTCTTTTTCTATTCCTTGTTGTGTGCTAAGTGTTGCACTACACATGTGTTTCCCTCACCAGCGGTCCCTTTCCGCACCATTTTCACAAACACTTGGTGTGCTCTTTTTATAACCTTTGAGATTCTCAGATGATGATGATGATAATAATAATATCATGGAGAATTGGATTCATGTCTTCCTCTTTTTCTCATTTGTCTGCTTTCTGAGCTTCGGATTCTGGAATTGGGGTTTCAACTTGGGAGGATCATGCCCCATTGTGGGCATCCAAGTGTTTGACTTTTGGAAAAAGCCCAAGTCAATTTGACAACACTGTCCTCCTATCATTGGTCATTTGGTTTGGTTATGCTTGGTTTTTTCATATTTATCAAACCATTGCCAACACAGGCTAACCGGTTGAATTAACCCGTATCCGGGTTTTTTTTAAATGTATTTTTAATCGGTTACGTTTCCCCTGTGTTTGTTTATTGCTAGTTTATTTTTGCCAAAGTAAACTTGCTTTTAGATTTTATGTTCTTTGCCTAATAAGAATATTAATTTAAATTCTAGTTGGGTGATCTCACCAACAGTAGTCATCAGTTATTTAATTTAAATATAGATAAAACTCTTCTCATGTATTTACCTAAATCATGATTAAAAAGTTATTTATAAGTCATTCCAAACATACTCTTAACTAACAAAGTAAGTCACATTGTTACTCCTCTCATCTCATCTTATTTGATAAATCATATCATTAATTTTTTATATAATTATGTAATTTTACTATTTATTTATCATGGTGTAGGTTTTTTCTCATAAGACA
This sequence comes from Neltuma alba, assembly GCF_004799145.2. Classification (NCBI taxonomy): domain Eukaryota; kingdom Viridiplantae; phylum Streptophyta; class Magnoliopsida; order Fabales; family Fabaceae; genus Neltuma; species Neltuma alba. The sequence continues at coordinate 26,765 of NW_021637826.1, read as the reverse complement.
TCACATATATTAGACAAGAATAAAATTAAAAAACTATTAAATTATAAAATAGAGTTAATGGAATTTAAGATTTTTTTTAATCTTATTGAAACATTTAGAAGTGACTTATAAATCAAGTTAAGAGAGTATATGTGTGTCTGTGTGACCAGCAATCATATGCAATGTAAGGATTTTCATGGCATTACATTTTTTTTTTTTCTGCCAACACATTAGTCACAATAAATTAGTTACATTGGAAAGTTTAATAGTATATAAAGGGAAAAAAATAACTGCTCTAGATGTTATCAAATCAAATCAAATTTAAAGTTTGAACCAAATCAAATTAGAAGAACTTATACTGTATGTCGAAAAAGTGGATATATCTATTCTCTTAATGATGAATATTGTAATTTAAATACATTTTCATTAACAACACCTTAAAAAGCATAGGATATTAGTCGTGTAGGCATAAAACAACAATTAGAATATTGAACGCACATATTTATCCTTGACCGCTGCCTTATATTTTGAGTGCCTGCTTGTGAACACAAAGGAAAAACATTTTATGCTACAGACAAAATTTTGTCTCCATGTTTATCTCGTATAATATAAAATTATTTAAAATAAGCTAAATGAGATATTACGTGAATAAGTGTGATCTAGCTGTTAAGTTTTAGGTATGGAATCCGCTGCCACAATAAATTATACTACCTCTTCCGATTTTTAATATAAAATCTTGTTTAATTTTTATTTTTGTTTTAAATATAAGATTCTCATTTACTTTGTCTCTAATATTTATATATTTTTTTCTTAAGTAGTCCTTTAATAATAAGAGTTATAGCCAACATACTTAATTAATAAGGATATTTTAGAAAAAATAACACATATTTATTATAAATAATTAATTTAACTTTTGTTTAATCTCTTTAAATTAGTAAATTAGTTCTTATAATTATGACTGAAAATAGTAGTTATTAATAGAATAAAAATTCGGAAAAATAAGTTGTAGACTCGGGCCGCTGATTGGAGCGATGGAAAAATTGGAGAGAAGTAAAAAAGATAAGTAGTGGAGAAGGAGAAAGGCGTATTTAATTGAGAAGGGAAAGGTGGGAATAAAGGAGAGGCTGGACGGAATGGGAAAACATATACGGAGCGAGAGATTGTTTGGTGATTGGTGTAGTAAGGAGTTGACGCTTGACCCACATCATAATTAATTACAAGCCACCAAAATCTGGCACACGGTTGAAAAGCAAACCGTGAAGTTAGAATAAGAAGCAGGAGTAATGGTTGGAATGTAAATTTGTTATAAAATTTTTATTTAGGAAGTTTTATTTAGATGCAAACTTGCCTTATAAATTTAAAATTATAACAATATTATTACATACTATTCTAAAGCCAGTGTTGATCGTTAATATTTTTAATATTAAGTGTCAATATTTTAATGATTTTAAATTTTAAAATACATTTGTACTTAAAAAACTTTTAAGTGTTTAGTGTTTTTGAGTGAAAATTTATTAGCTAAATTTGCACACTTTGTTTTCATTATTGAAGCTGAATTTCATTCAAGGGATAAACCCCATTAATCTTATAAAGAGTCAGAATTTTTTATCAAAATCTACCCAGAGACATCCGGTTGAGGGTATCTGCACACTAATCCTAAGAAATAAATGAGAGTTTTTTTGGTTCATTTTTCTCAAAAAATAAATAGGAAGTGAAAAGAAGAGACGCCGGGTGTTACTTAGAAGCAGGACTTGAAAAGAAAAGAATTCAAAGTTGGGCAATAGGATATTACTGTGGTCAGAGTAATGATAGGGGGCGCTCTGCTCTGCAAGTCAATGCCTCTTATTAATCTCTTTTTGACGCTTTCCCTCCCCGCGTGGCCCCCACTCCCCCTCCCTTGTCTAATATTCCAAGTCCCACCAATCGCCTCTTCTCTTCTTTCCCCCACTCTCCTTTCCCCGCGTCTTCCCCACCTTCCTCCCTCCCCTTCTTTTTTTCATTTTGCAAATTCATTTTCTACCGAGTTTTTTCATAAAAAATTTCGGTTCGCTTCATAAAGAGTTTAGCTTCTTCAGATTATGAATTTATCTGAATTCAAAGGGCTAACCCTACCCCACCTTTTCTTTTCTTTAACTCACTTAAAATTTTGTTTTAAAAATATAAATTTTTTAATATGCGTAATTTGAATTTTTGACCTTTTTTAAGAAAGCAAATCCCCTTCTTTCTATCCAATCACTATGTGTTTATCATTACTTGGGAAATCAAAATTTTTCAATTATTTTTTACATATTATTTTAATATGAAAGTATCATATTTTATATTAATAAAAAATTGAAAAAATTCATTAAAATTTATTGGTGAGAATACTCTATTTTACATGCATAAAATTTATAGAGTATTAATATTTTCTGTGCGTAAAAATCTATCAAATTATTTTAACGAGTAAAATTTTTAATTGGAATTTTTTTAAAATGATGTTGAACAAATAATTGCAGCGAGTGGAAATCGCGTGAGGGTGGGTACAGTAAAGAAAGACAAACTCAAAGGTGAGGTCTTTACGAAAACATTTCTCACCAAACCACACACAAAGTCACAAACTCCCATCTCATCCTCCTCCTTGCCTCCTTCCTCTGTCTGAACCCAAAAACTCAATAACCTCTCATCCATGGCTTCTTCTGTATCTCCGAGGCACCAAGAGAACACTAATCCCAACCCCTCTTCATCATCTTTCCTTCCTTCCCCAACCTCAGCTACCAACAATGGAGTCCCGCCCCAGCAACCACCCCCTCCCAAACCCATCACCAGATCCGAATCCGCCGCCCCTTACCCCACCACCTTCGTCCAGGCCGACACTTCCTCCTTCAAGCAGGTCGTCCAAATGCTCACCGGATCTTCAGACACCGTGAAGCATGCCTCCGTTCCCAAACCCCTCTCCGATTCCGCTTCCTCCAAGACTCACATCCCGCCCATCAAATCCAACCCCAAGAAGCAGCAGCAGCAGTCTGGGTTCAAGCTCTACGAGCGAAGGAATTCCCTTAAGAATCTCAAGATCAACCCTCTGATTCCTTCTTTCGGGTCCAATAATTCCGGTTTTTCGCCCCGAAAACCCGAGATCCTATCCCCCAGCATCCTCGACTTCCCCTCCCTCGTTCTCAGCCCCGTCACGCCCCTCTTACCCGACCCGTTCGATCGCTCGGCCGCGAACCCGTACCGATGCGCCGATGGCAACGGAAGCCCGAGTTTGGATGCGGAGGCGGAGGAGAGGGCTATCAAAGAGAAGGGGTTTTTCTTACATCCTTCGCCGGCAACTACTCCCAGGGACGCCGAACCCCGATTATTGTCTCTGTTCCCGACCACATCTCCCAGAGCTTCAGGTTCTTCTTCTCCGTCCTCTTGATTCAATTTTTCCTTTTTCATTGTTGTAAGATTGTTACATATATAGATGAACGGGCATTGGATATGAGGAGGAGGAGGAGGAGAGATAAATTTGTAATAATCGAGGAATTAATGTTTTGCTTCATCCATTGTTTGTATAATAACTTTTTTTTCTTTTTGTTCTGCTCAATTCCACTCTGTTAGTGTTATGAATCCGAATTAACATCAACCAGTTAGTTCCCACTCAAATTTTCACCAGATTGGCCGGTCTTCTTTGCGGTCAAATTCTTCAGTTAGTATCTTGAGATGAACTGGTGGATATTAATAATTGAGGTAGTACAGGGGATTCATTGAAGTCTAGTTTGAAGATTCTTGACCTTTTAAGATGTGGAAAATGGAGGGTTTGTTCACTAGTTAAGAAACCCAGAGAGAGAGAGAGTGGGAGTGGAAAGGATGGATGAGAGGGGAAAAAGAAGTAGGAGTAAGAAAGTAGAAAGAGGGATGGGATTGGATGGGAAGAAGATGAATGGAGTGGGTGAGAAGCATAGGAAAAGAAGGAACCGGGGAGCCAGTGAGCTCTCAAATTTGGATCGATTGGGTTATTACGTATTGTGCGGGCCAAGAGAGGCATTCGAGTATCAATAACTGGAATTATATTTGAATTGGCACCAACTTGATCATAAGGAAAATAATATGATTCAATTAAAATATATAAAAATTTTCATGCATAATTCTAAAAAATTTATATATAATCGCATATAACTTAAATATGACATTGCTTTTAGGCTTAATAAGGAAAAAATATGACCCGCTGTTATTTTTTTTTAAAGGAAAAAAAATTAAAATGAGATTGCTTTAGGCTCAATAAGAGGAGAAAAGAATATAAAATGTAACTGAGAATTCTTGATTGGATCGATGGATTAGTAGAGTTATTGGTGTGAATGATTAATGTGAGTTAGGTTATAATTCCATGAGGATGACTGAGAATTTAAAAGGAAACCAGACATAATTAGTGTTTGGAAAAGGGAAATAATGGGCGTATAAGTTGAGTGATTTTTAAAATAATAATGGGGCGTTTGACTGAAGGAGGACCAAAAATGGTGATAAGTTGAGAAAGTGAAGGGTGGGGTCCCAAGTGGGGCCGGTGATGATGATAGGTAAAGAAAATATAGGAACCAACAACTGAACAAAGTCAGTAAGACATGGTTTTTTGAGATGATCATCTTCTTCGCCTCTTCCTCTTTGTCACTGAAGATGACTACGATTTCACATACTTATGGGTCCCGCATCATCGCTCATTTCCCCCCACTTCAATATTGGGAAAATCACCACTAATGTTACTACTTAAAAAATATCCTGTGTAATGGCAAGTTCCGATATAAAAATGTAATATATTCATACTTATTAATTATTAAGATTGTATTGTGATTTTTTTTTATTATTAGAAACACGTAGTAATTTCTCTTTATATAATTGAAATGACCCACCTCTAAGGTCATAAAATTTTTTACATTTTTAACCTACAACTAAATTTTGGATTAATTTTTACAAGCATGTTAACTGCCTAGGACAAGAACAGGTACATTTCTACCTTACGTGATTACATCACGGGGCCTTCAAATATGACCTGCGTGAAAGTAAAAATAGAATTTATTAATGTATTTAAAAAGAAAAGGATGGTGGAGCGTTGGTAATACATTTATGGGGAATTTGAAATAGAAAGGAGAGCATGTGCGATGTTCTGAATCCTTCTGGCAAGAAGATGCCCTATTTCAAAGGTCGTCTTCTTCACTCTGTCTTTCACTTTCAATGTTTGGGAAATTACAAGAGAGAGAGGGAGAGAGGTTCACAAGTGGGGTGTTTTCATTTGAAGACCAACAAGAGTTATTATTATGATAATGATTCCTTTGAAATTTTCATTTGCTTTCCCTTAAGATATTATATATTTTATTTCTTATTGACCACATCAATCATGTCATTTTTTGACTATCTCTCTTCCCTTTGAATTCTTTTAAAGCTCCTTCTACTACTACTGCCTTCCTATTATTGCTTCTTAAGCTTCTTTTGTATGTTAGCTTGTGCATCGTGCTATTATTGTAGTGTCATTGTTCTGGTTCCCCCATTTTGTCCTCTTATTATTGGCCGGTTAGGCATTCAGAGGGATTGCAATTATGCCCCAAAATTCTTTTATTCATATAAATGGAATGCTTTTTTTTAATTAAAATTTATTCTTTATAGATTAAAAATATTTTTCACAAGTAATAAAAATGATAGTCTAAACAATAAAGTAATAATAATTGAAATTATTTGACTTTGGAATGAATCATCTCAATTATAAAATTATTTTTTATTTTCAATCCGAATTATATTTTTTTAAAATTCAAATATTGAGAACTAGATAGTAAAAGCGGGTGGCATATATATGTAATGTTCAAGGTTTAAACCGAGAAAGAAAATGGGAATATTTAAACAATACAAATTGTTTAGTTGAATGAAGAATCAAGAAATACTCTCAATTAATTAAGAGGGCCTCTTTGTCGTGATGAATTTTATTGTTGGATCTAACGGGACCTTTCAAAATTGGTTAGCATTATAATACAAATATATTAAAAAATAATGAAGCTTAGAGTCTAAACTTGTATTTATATGTATTTAAAATAACTTGTTTTTGTAGAGAATGACAAGCTTTGAGTTTTGACACGGCCTATGGACTATCATGGTACCACCACTTTTAGAAGAAAACGCAGCAACGTTTTCCCCATTTTCGAATTTAAAAACTCGTTTAGTCTGACTAATGGATTAGATTTATATATAACACTAGACAAATATAATTTTATTTTATTATCCATGCCATAAAAGACGTACTTGATCAAGATTAATCAACTTGTTAATTAACAATATTGCAATTGCTATCTGGAGCTGTTATTGACTAATGCAACTAGATGATGATATTGTTATATAATATTCGCAGTCCTACATTGAGAGTGACTTGATGAATTAAATTAAAATATCTAATTTTATTATATAATATAAACTGCTGGGCTTGGAAACAGTGGGAAAAGGGGGATGGAAAACGAAGAAATACAATGAAAGAGAGAATGAAATCTGACCTCGTACTTTGCTGGTAAAAAAAAAAGGGAAGAAGAACTCGTACTTAATCTTTTTCCATCTTTCACCAAAATTCACGTGGATGAATGGATGATAGATCCGTATTTTCCCCCTACATATAGATAGGATTTGGGGGTCTCTGTTGCCTTTCTTTCGCTTCTGTTACCCCCTAAATTTCTCCCACTTTCGAACTATATTTTTTTCATTATATTCTATATGAAAAAAGGTGACATTAGTAAAGAAATGCTGCAATTTTCAATTTTGTATAATTTAAAAAATACTCTAAAATTAGTGGAGTTTCCTTTAATTTAGATACTCTAAAAAATCATAAAAAAATCGTTAAATAAACCCTAAAGTACAATAAAGTCGGTGAAATCTAATATCCTCTCTAGTGAATCCTTACAGCCCGCCGTTAGCAGCAAGCCAGAGAAAATCAGGGTCATTTAATTTACCCTTCAGATAATACTCCTCTGATACTTAATATAAAATATACTTAACTAATTTAATTAGATTAATAAAGTTAGGTAAATTAGTTAATTATAAAAAATATGATATGTTTTTTCTAAAACACCATAATCATCTTTTTAATATCTTCTCTTACTCTTCTGTCTGATTATGGTTGAGGGAATATTTATATGGATAATTTAAAAAATTGATAAATATGAGAAATAAGTCTTATATTGAGGATTAAAATCAACTCACTAATTAAGTTATATATTAAGGATCAGAGGAGTGTATATATATAAAAATTAAATTTGACTAAAGAAATTTCTTAAACTTATACATCACGCGCATACATAGAAGGATCAGGATTAGATATAATCTACACACACATATATGTAAGAACTCAGACGCATAATCGTGAAGATTGAAACTAGTAGCAGTGCAACTTCTACAAGACTATTGTTCCTTTTTTCGTTTATTAATTTGTTCCGCGTGGAAGGCATAAAAAAGGAACAAAGAAACAAGGGAGACAACAGCATTAAGAGGCATCGTGAATATTGGATAATATAGTTTCATTGCACTAGGACACGATCACGCGAAGCATACACGTGTTTGTGTGTGTGTGTGTGGGGAATTATGGTTGAGTATGGTTTGGTAAGGTGGCTGTGTGATGAGAAAGGAATAAGGAAATCAATCAGTGTTTCGAGCACAGTGGGTGACGGCGGTGCAACCTCGGCGATAAGGGTTGGCACGGTCCCTCCGATTGCAATCATAGTAGGATCGTCCACGGTAACCACATTGGATTCGGTCCGACTTCAACGCGTCGTAGGTTATGTGCCTTGTTTTTCCCCCCTGCAGGCTCCGACGGGCCGACCCGACCTCCATCATCATCATCATCTCTTCCTCCTCACTCACCTTATCACCCACCAGCTGCCCGTCCATGGAAAACTCTTTATTCCATTCCTCCGACGTGGCTTCGGTTGCCATTGCCATCGCCATCGCGCTCACCGCCACCGCCAAGACCACATTCCGAAGCTTCAGCTCCATTGTTTCCGGTAACTTGCCCCCGCCCTTGCACCTTTGAGAAGGAGGAGGGTTGAAGGGGGATTGATATATGAAGCTGTGCTTCCCGAAGCAATAATGAGTGGGTCCTTTCAAGCTCCTTTCGTTGGGTTGCTGGTGATATTACCAGAATTTAGGGGACAACGTCATTTGTTCGCCTCTTTTAGTTTGCTGTATCCGGAAAGTTTAGGCCTGGTTAGTTCGTTTCATTCCCTTAACTGTCAATAACTGAATCCCTCTAGGGTGGATTGTCTTCCTCCATTCTGGGCAACCTGCCAGCTTTTCTTATCCCTTTTCTCCCCTTAATTGGGCTTTAATTTCTTCGTGGGCCTTCATCATGGGGCCTTTCCCAGGCCCATGTCAAATGTAATCATCATTCCATAGCTAATGATGTTTTAAATTTTAACCAACCCTTTTGCTTTTGATTTGTAATCTGTTTGTATACTTTGATCACATAAAGAAGAAAAATTATTTACCAGATTCGAAAAAAACAAGAAGAACAATAGGCTTTTGATCCGACATTTGAAACAAGTCAACACTTTGGTCCTTTTCTTTTCTGTTTAAAATAGAAGTTTAATTCTGGTCAAAAATAAAATAAAATAGAAGTTTAACATTATGTGATAAAGATTTATAACATTACACACACACACACACGCTGTCATATATTTTATAATATATGGATTAATTTAATTATTCATTATAATATATATTTAATATAATCTTCAAAAATTTATTTGACTTGATTTAATTATAACCAGATCATTGAATAGAGATAAACGACATCATGAATTATCAATATCATCGGTGTAAAATATAAAATAAAATGCATTTCAAGTTGCGTTTTATCCACTAATTATAATTCCACAACTCGTGTTCTAGAGTTGCGTAGAAATATCTATTAAACAAACAATTAAATTGATTTGATATGATAATCATCGAATCAATAAAATTCAAAGATTTGTTCACACTTGAGAAAAAAAAGTATTGATCTGACTTTACAAGGGGACCGCAGCTCCTTACATAGCATGTGTTTTGACCAAAAATATCCCACCTACATCTGGCTCAACATCTAATTTAGTGTTTAAATCACAATTACCTTCAAATTCATTCGTTATTTTTGCCTGCGACTATTCATCAGAACTTGTTTAGTTTTTGTGATCTTATTTTATCTTTTTTTATAACTTAGTATATGACATTATAGCTGGACAGAAAAACAAAACGCGTCAGCACAATGAAGAATGATGGAGAACAAAGAAATTGAATGCAGTTAACGGTTGTAATACTCTTTCAGTTTTAAATATGAGACCCTTATACTAGTGTATAAGGGTTTTATATTTAAAATCAGATAAGTATATGGAAATAGAAGTCAATATTTTGCATTAAGAAGTCGTGTTTGGTGACTGGGAAAGCATTGATCACAAAATAATGACACATTATATATTAATTAATCATGAATTAATTACAGTGTGTGGAACGTGGACTTGATTTAATTGTACGTCAAGCTCACTCAACAACCACTTTCTTCATTTCTGGTCACACCACTCCGTAAAATTTTCTTTTTAATTTTTTCCTTTCTCGGAACTTGCGTGAAGCTTAAACCAGTTGATGAACAATCTTCTGCAGATATAATAAAAGATAAAATATTAACATAAATTGCATAAATTGATGAGTAGTTATATTTTGTTTAAAATGAATAAATACTTTTAAGTTTCTCTGTAACAGTGAATAACCACATTCAAAAGCAAATCGCTAGTTATTTTTTTAATTGCACTAAAATCCGGCATATTTGGCAAAAAGTCAAAAAGTAGTTAACTGTTCTAAATCGAACATTTTCTTCTCCTTACCTTTGCAACACGGAATCATACGATACGCAAAGAGCGGAGCAGGAAACTCAAGTACTAGGAAATAACTTCTAGGTGTTGGGGCTATTTGCGTATACATTTGTTGGGGACCATTTGAAAAAAAAAGAAGAGTAAAATCTTCTGAAACTGACTTCTTCTTCTTTTTTTTCTTTTTTTTTTCATTAGTCTGAGTCTAAAACAAAGGGACTTGCACTTTACATGGATTGCTACTCCCATGGAGGAGTTAGGTTTGATGTCGCGATAAAATTACTGGTTAAAGAGGTACAACGGTGCAACATGTTGTAGCCCTATTGAGGGAAATTAGGCATTTGGATCAAGAATTTCACCTAATATACTTCTTCGGTCCCATTTATAAGAGAAAAAAGATATTTTTTTAATCCTATTCATAAGACAGTGAGAAAAGTTTTTTATATAGATATATAATTTTACCATTCATTTGTTATTATGTTGTCTTTGTTTATATAAAGTATAATGCATATTAAATAGGAATAAAGTTGAAAAATTATTGAATTTTAAATGAAAGTTAATAAAATTTAAGATTTTTATTAGTCTGTGTGAAACATGTTAGTACCTGTTTACCAACAAACGCAGCTTATAAGTGTATTAAGCCCGATTGAAATATTATGGGCTGTTTGGGAGGTCTATGAGGGGATCTAACATGGGACCAAAAGCTAGCAGTAAATAACCAACAAGGGTTGGGTCTAGCGGAAGATGCTAGTCCCCCATAACGTGGTGAACTAAGGTTTGAATCCTTGCTAGGAGAGATGTCCACATTTAGCATCTGACAGTGCCTCGAATAGAATTGCATTCACTAGAAGGATATTTGTACTTTAGCAAAAAAAAAAAAAAGCTAGCAGTAAACGTGGTTTTTGGAGAAACTAATTTTAAGAGCTTATAGCATTGGAAAAGTGAAGAGAGAAAAACAAAATGTGGGTCTCAGTGTTTCAGAAGAAGAAGAAAGGCATAGTTTTGTGTTATGATTTGAATTCTGATCAAGAGAAATAGAGTGCGTATTAGTTATCAATTCATATCTCTTTCTTTTCTTTTATTTTTTTAAAAATTAATTCACTCGTTAAAATTCACTTCTTCATATTGATTTAATTTAAATTCATTGTATTATGTAAAATTATTTTTTTAATCATGTTTCATTATTTATTAAAACTCATACCTATTTTGATAATTTTACAAACAAACTTACTTTTACTTAATTATAATCTAAACAATCTTTTATCAATCTCACTTCTACAAAACTAACTTTTTTAAACTCCAACTCAAACACACAATTCACCTTATTCAATTTAACTTTTATCTAATCTTACTTTTCTAGAAGTCATATTGGAAATAAATTACTTTTTTCACTGGCAATCCAAACGGACCTTTAGAGATGACTTATAAATAGGATCGGAGGAATATTTCTTAATGTGGGACCTGATTAGAGAGTTAGTTTTGATCCTCCATATAAAATATATCTCCCTCATTTATCATCTCCTAATAAACTACCCCCGATTAAGGCTTCCTCAACAAAGCACATATGTCATAATGATAATAATTAACCAATTTATTTAATTTAATCAACATAAGTGAATTGGTTGTACGTTAAGGAGAAGAGTTGGGGGGGTATTATAAATCCCAAATTGTCCCTGGGGCAGTTTGCTTTTCTTAACGAGTCTATAAAACTTGAAGAGAATATCTTTGATGATTCATCGACGTATATGAAGAGAATAGTGAAAACTGAAAAGTCTTTGGCTAAACTCTTTAGAAAATAGACATAAAGGAGACAAGATTGCATTGTCATCTAGAAGATCAACACCCCTGCGGCTTTGTCATGGGCTCATGGCATACGAAAGTGGTCAATACAGCAATGGCTATGTATATTCACATGTATACATCACTTTCATAGGAATTATTACTTCTGATCCTAATTATAAGACTTTATTTGTAGACTACAAATAAGATTTTATAATTACGATTGAAAGTAATATATTCTTATATGAATGGTTGGCAGACTTGCAAACAATTCCATCCAACCTCTACACCCATGAAACTAAACATTATTACTTAATCACTGCCTAGTTATTTACGGCTCACCTTAAAATAACTCACGTGAACTCAAAATATTAGTTATAAAATTAGTTAATAGGTTTAAAATCAATATAATATGATCATCATCAATAAAATTAATACCACTTTGGATCAGGATTAGCTATGGGTCCGTTTGGCATGGCTTTTGAGGGGCTTAAAAGTAGCTTATTTGTAGTGTAAGCCCGATTGGAAAAATCATGCTGTTTGGTTGGGCTTAAAAAAAAAAAGAGCTTATGAAATTTAAGCCGGCAAACGTACGTTGTCTCTCAAGCTGAATTTTATAGCTTATTGAAGAGCTTATTTTCTACCAGAGCTTCTTTTCTCTCACTTCTGCCATATTTTCTCATTTCAACTTTCTTCGTTTTTTTCACCTCAGCTCTCCCACAATTTCGTTGCTGTCAGAGGGTCCTTTTTTTTTTTTATTTCCTCCTTTGTTGTTCTCCCATTTCTATCATTATTCCCTATTTACTTCTTCTTTTTTTTTATCAAGCTTTATCACCCATGACCCCTCTCAGATTAACGTAAAGGCTCATTACTTTGCCGCCCAAGGAGCTTCATTTTTAAAATATTTTTTTGATTTTTAAAATTTTAAATTTTAAATCACCTGTTAAATTTCACTTCTTCATATTAAATTAATTTAAATTCATTATATTATACAAATTTTTTTTATCATGTTTCGTTATTTATTAAAACTCATACTCATTTTGGTCATTTTACAACCAGACTTACTTTTACTCAACCATAATCCAAACAACTTTTTATCAATCTTACTTTTGCAAACTAGCTTTATTAAACTTCAATCCAAACACAATTCAGCTTATTCAATTTAGCTTTTACCCAACTTCACTTATCCATAAGCTACTTTTTCAATAAGCTACTTTTCTAATCGCTAATCCAAACGGGCACTATAAAGAAGTGTTACTTTAAACGAGATAAACATATGAGATAAATTTTGTTTCATAGAACACAAATATTTTTGTTAAACTTATCCAGATAGTTATTTAGAATTCGTTTGGAGATCCTTATATCAAGTATTTATAAGCACATTCACGTATAAATCGAGATTAAACTCTTCTTACATATTTATATCATACTCTTCCTGTTTTTAATGTAAGGTCTAACTTGAGAATTGATATTAGTCTTATATATAAGACTTACGTCACATATATATCAATTTTTTCTCCAAACTATTGATATCCCTTCAACAATAATTAAGTAGGAGAATAAAGGAGAGAATTAAGAAAAAATAATTATGGTATTTTAGAAAAAAAAATCATATTAACCAATTTAACTAATATTTCCAGTCTCATCAAACTAGTTAATTAAATCATATATTAAAAATTTTAAAAAGATATTGCATAAACTATTATTAAAAAAAAGCAGCTTTTAAATAATTGTGCCACCGTTCCAAACTTCAATTCATCCAAATACGAGCAATTACTTGAGTTTGACTAGGGAGGTTGGGGGGTAGCGGGTGAGGAAGAAGGCAGGAGGGGAGAAAAGGTGGGCCCTACGAAGGAACTGGTCATCCCAATAATGAGGTTTGAATTTGAGGCCTCGTACGGGACAAGGAGTGTCTCACCCACTAACAACTACGTAGGCCATCTTCCATTTTGACAATTCGCCCTTTCCACGGAGCCCATCAATATGCATATACTAAGTTTAAATTTAAGGTGTGATTGGATGAAACAAAACCATAGTTTGAAGAATAGCTTTTGAAGAATAGATTTTGGGAAGAATAGATTCTGTAAAGAATAGATTTTGTAAAAAAGTGATTCTGAGAAATGAGAGTGTTTGGATAGTTGTTATCAGAAATACTTTTTATATATACAAATTACTAAAAAAAACATAAGTTAATATGACAATTATATAAAAGATAAATTTTATGATATATTTTAATTTGAAGGAATAAGATTATTAATAATATATTTTTTACCAACATAATTTATAATACATAAGATAATGTAATTAATAAATAATTAATATATGTATATATGTTTATAAGATATAAGGTTAAATATGTTTATAAAAAAATAATTGAGAAATGTTAAAGTCATATTATTGCTGAGATCTACTCTAACAGGCACAATCATCTCTCCAATTTGAGCCGGAAGCAGAATGAATTCACTTATCCTGAAACCATGGTTTTAGATTATTGGCTCAAAATTGATGCTGTTTGGGTGACATCTCACCAAAACCATGGTTTTGCCTTCCAAACCATGGTTTTGAGGGTCACCCAAACAGACCCTTAACCTGCTTGGATAGAACGGAGGTTTTTTTATTATTATTGAAACTTTCCCTTCATGCCAAAGCAGCTCAATTTGAGTTTGATACTATTTAAATTTGAATCAATAACATTGGATACTAAATAATTATAGAGAGAAATAAATTTACATAATTGAATTTAATGTTTCATGAAAAATCTTATAAAGATGTTAAAATTTAAAAGGCTAAAATTAATTGTTTTATTTTGGCTAAAATTTAATTAAAAGCCAAGTAAAAAAGAGAGAGAGAGGTGAAGAAATAAATCAAAGTGGAGCTTGACCCACCTCAATAATGAATCATTATTACTTCAACTCCGATGATGCCAAAAGATTGATATTTTCGTGCATCAACTTGCTCATATTTAAGACTTTCATCCCCGCGTCACTGTGAAGCCTGAACTCATGAACTGAACGTGGCCCTAAAAGTGAATTATAGTCTTCCCGCCGTGGACCCCCTCCTTCGTTCAAACTCCTTTGGTCTTATATATAAATAATTTTTAACATGTTTTATACAAACTATTTTTTTTTAAATTTCATCAATTTTTATTTAAAATTTAATAAATTTTTTAATTTTACTTCTATTTAATATATATTATATATCAAGTAAATAAAATTAATATAATAATATATGAAGGATAAAATTATATATCAATATAAAAAATTTCTCTTACTACCCTATAAATAGGAATAAAAAATGCTTTCTCTCTCTATCTCATAAATAAATCAAAGAAGTAACTACATGACCATAAGTTTCTCCGAACATAACTTTTTTCAAAAAACAATTATTAAAAATATAGTAACGTGCTAAACTCAACTTCAAATGATCCGATTCAAAATCTTCCTTCTCATCATAGTGATAATTTAGAAATGACATTTACAAGCACGCTCAGAACTCTGAATTATTAATAGTAAAACGTTATTTATTAGTTTTTGTTAACTTAATTACCTCATACACGGATTTAGGAGTTAATTATTAGCTTTTGCTTTTAGCGTATCACATCCAACTCGATCCCCACCTCTCACAGTCGAGCGGACGCATCCAGAGGAGATGAAGGCCTATTTGTTTTTGTTTTTCTGTTTTCAGAATAAGTTTTGAAAACAAAAAATAATAAAATTTGTTTGGAAAATAATTTTTAAAACATCACACTTGAAAAAAAAAATATCTAAAAAAATTACACTTTAACAAATGGTAGTTATTACTGATAGTAATAAATAATAGGTAATAGCTGATAAGAAAAGCATTTTTTTAATTTTTTAAAACAACAAATAAAAAATGCAAAAACATGTAAAAATTGTTTTGATTTTTTATCTTTTAAAAACATGTTACTGTTTTTTTCCCCAAAACAATCAACTATCTGTTTTTAAAAACAAAATTTTTTTCAGAACAGGAAAAAAAACCTAAAATTTTTATTATGTCTATTTTTAATTCACAAATTTGAGATTTTTTTTGGCCAAGCAACTTTTAGATTTTGGATTATTCTAAACGCGTCATTCACATAGATTAACCTTGGTGATTTAGATGGGTCCGTTTAATAAGTTGCATTCGTACAATATTTTATGCCATGAGATTTACTTCTACTATTTATTATGTATTATTATAATTATTGCATAGGACTCAGGATCCTACTTTTTTCCCCCTATCATTTACTTTTATTTCACGCGTCTCTAAGCAAAAAATTGTCATGGCTCAACTGATTTCTGATTTTTTTTTTGCCGGATGATTTCTAGTTATTTACACTCGTTTGTTTATATGATACTAAAACATTTTTAATCAATTTGATTAGATTAAAAAAATTAAATAAGTTAGTTAATTATAAAAAATATGATATTTTTTTTTAAAACATTATAATCATCTTTCTTAATATCTTCCCTTTCTCTTCTATTTGATTACAGTTAAAGAAGTATCAATAAAAATAATTTAAAAAATTAATAAATATGAAAAATAATTCTTATATTTAAAATGAAAATCAATTTAATAGTTAAGTCTTATATTAAGAACAGGTAAAATACTATTGTGGGGAATAGGTCAAAAGTGTGATTAGAAAGTTAACTATGTACAACCACCAAAAATTTGTTTCAAGATCTAAGTGCATGCAAGATATTTTCAGCAAATATAATTCGCCGTACTTAGCCTATAATCTATTAATTATGTGCCAGGTGCCTTTGCACAATTTCTAATGAGCAATTTTTGATTAACTTTTCCATTATTAACTAGATTGACAATATTAAGGTGGATCCGAGATCCTCAGATATTTTCTCGGATGTGCTTAGACTCTAACATTATATAATGCATCTAATACTTTAAATTATTTTTTTTATTAGTATTAGATGTATCAAAAAATATTTTAACGTATGGGAAGTATTTTAAAAAAAATACTTTGAAGACATATCTTAATAATATTTAAGTCTGTTTGAAATGATTTATAAACAACTTTTAAATTATAATTTATAACATATGAGATAAATATGTAAAAAAAATTATCTTAATCTATATAGAAAAAATTAATTTTTTAATCCTTCAACTTTTGACTCAGTTAAAACTCAGTCCCTCAAGTATGACTGGTGTAACTCAATCTTTGGATTTTTGACTCGTTTAAAATTCAGTTCCTTATCTTTGAATAATTTATATTTTTGTCTTTTATCATGACACTCATCTCCAATCATCATCCTAGGTGGCAAAAATGTATGACTCAAGGCCCATGTCATATACGAATCAGCATGGAAAGAAAAAAGAAAGGGAAATCAAACAAAGGAATTGGTGAAGAAAATCAGCAGCGGCGGTGTGATTAGGATCAATAAATTCTAGCCATTAACGCTGGTATTGATATTAACGCCCACTGCTCGCCTCCCTTCATTCTGGTAGTTGATCGATGATTCAATCCAAGTAGCAGTCACCCCTACTGCCGTAACTGCGGCTTCTGTTACCGACACTGTGCTTCTTGTGGTTGTAGTGAGGGTGAGAGTGAGACCTGTTCTTCCCCTTGATAGCATGAGTGTTTACACATGCATTCAGTTGAACATGTGTTGTTGTGGTTGTGCTTTCCATGGTGGCCATGGCCGCCAGTACTGGCTGTGGGTCCAAATCAAGCTATGGCATCATACTTCCCTCATAGATTTTAAAAATGACCATCATTCATGGATTGAGCTTCTGGGTCTTATACGGGTAGAAAACTCTTTTGAAGCGATGCGACTCATTTCCTGAGACATGAGTTGCAGTATTTTCCATGGCTTTTCTCCCAGACCTTGAGTCTAGCTAATATCCCGAAGGCAACGGGGGTATTTTGGATTGAAAATTCAAAAGATGTTCTCTACAAAAGATTAAGGGTTCAATGACTTGTTTCATACAACAACCTTGGTATATCCAGTGGCGAGTTGCGATTCTCTTCTCCAATTCCTGTGTTTGATTTCCCTTTCTTTTTTCTCTCCATGCTGATTCACATATGACATAGGCCTTGAGTCATACATTTTTGCCACCTAGGATGATGATTAGAGATGAGTTGTCATGACAAAGGACAAAAATATAAATTATTCAACGATAAGAGACTGAGTTTTAAACGAGTTAAAAGTTCAGAGATTGAGTGACACCGGGTTGAGTTTTAACTGAATTAAAAGTTGAAGGATTAAAAGATTAATTTTTCTATTTATATAAAATATGTTTATAAATAATTGGGCCAAATGATAACTCGTGAAGAGTCACCTCACTAAAATGGAAAGGGGAAAAATTTTGCGGCCGAATCAGTTGCTTTGATCACATGGGTAGGCCCAGAACCGTATAATTACAAAATCTGGCATGCGGATTCACCGCGTAAAAGTACAGCGGGTAATATTATTATTAATTACTACCTTATATTTTTTATAAGAGTTTATTTAATTTTTATTTTAATTTTAAATATAAGATATTAATTTATTTTATTTATTTTTTAAAAATAATCCTTATAATAATAATAGTTTTAACCAATATATTTGATTGATAAAGATATTTTAAAAAAGACAATATTTATTTATTATAAATAATTAACTTAACTAGTTTTCTTAGTCTACTGAAATTAGACAACTATTTTTTATATTACAGATTTGAGATAGTATTAATTAAGATTTGTATGTTTTATTAATTAATGACTTCCTAGAGCTTTAGAATCATACGAGCATCATGACCAGTGATTAGTGAGGAGCAGTAAGTTCATGTAGAATCATGATTTACGATCATACTTCCCAAAAAATAAGGAAGAAAACAAGAAATTGAAACGTGAAAGGGACAAAAAGAAGTGGGGATTCAGACATAAACGAGTGGTGCCTAATATTTACGAGTCAGCTTGAGATTTCAGAGGAAGAAGACAGGAAAAATCTTTGGAAGTTTCGTGGAGCCTTCAAAATATTCACATGCCGCCTCTTTATAATTCCGTCCATCCACCACATTCTAGCGACCCTCCGCCATCCACAACACTACAGACACTTGTACGGTTAGCTTTTTCCACATCCCAACCCTTGTCAGCTTCTTATCTTGCTCCCAAATTGACCTCTCATTTAAACGGTTGTTAGATCAATCATTAGTGAATTAATAAAACAATCTCTCTCTGTTTTTTTTAAAAAATCTAGTTATCATCATTAAAAAATTTTAAATATCAATATTACATATAACAATAGAAGTTCAAGGTTAGAGGGTGATTAAAAACATATTATGTTCAGTATATATTAACTAACTTCCTAGAGTTACCTTGCAGAAGCATGCCTTTATAAATTAAAAAGAAAAATTGGAAAGGGGCATAGTGATTATATAATAGAGGTTTGATTGTAGAAGGAAGAGAATGGTCACACTCATTGCTCAAGCGTAGATGGCGATGATTCATTAATCCGAGTGTCCCTTCATAATGCAATGGATAGGACCCTATGAAAAAGACGGCCTCTGCCTTGCTTGACAAGTGATATCTCCCTTGTACATATATTTATGAGTCAAAGAAGTAGATGATGAGAAGCTACTTCCATTTAATCATTCTCCATTTTCAGGATTTTATTATAATAACAAAATATCATCACCGGCTATTTTCTAATTATATATACTCTATTTTGCCAAGCACCCAAGAATTTAAGAGAATCGAAAATGTGATCCTTTGAAAATTTGAGCTTTACTTGTGTTTGGAAAATTCTCTGCTTGGAACTTAATTTAATGGAAAAGAAACCGAACAAAACGAGAAGGAATTGGTTGAGGACTGCAGATATGGTTGTATCGAATTCAGGAATCTCATCATCAGCGCACCTTTTGCTTTGTCCGTTTCACAACTGAAACAGTATATGTGGCCTTATTCTTCTTTTACTTTCCTTCCTCCTCCCCTCTCTCTCTATATCTACTTGTGTGTATGCTTCTAATTGAATAATCAGGGCTCAGCTTCTAGCTCAAATATTGGGTGCTTCGGAATTGTTAATACAAGTTGTTATCCTGTGATTAGGTAATCTTTTTTCCCTCCTACTCCTTTTTCTTTCACTTTCTAGGAGCTATTCTTTTTCTTTTTGACCTTTGATCAGAGTAAAAATCTGTGCTTCAGGGTCTTCCTTCCTTGTCGTGGGCTCTCTTCAGTGAGTCTTGCCGTTCGTTGTGCTGGCCGTCCAATTTTAACGACTTCGACTCTGATTTTTGAGTCTCACGTGAGCATATTTCAGTTACCTGAAACCTCTTATCCAGCTGATTCTTCTTCTCTATCTGTCTTTTCCTTTTCTCAAACTTAATTTTGCACAGTCTTACTTGGTTTGTCCATCTCCTTTCATGATGATGACGATGATGGTCACCAAGGTTCTCAAATTTGTTCCTTTCTGTTCTTATTTCGGGAGCACGTTTCCATGAATGTATTTTCGCAGGATTACGGTCACCTGTGTTCTCAAATTGTAGTCAAATTGTCACTTTCCTCTGTAGTTAGATGCTGAATTTCTCGCCCTCGCTCAAGTTGTGCTTCATAAGTTTTCAAAATCACAGATGGGAACAGTTGAGAAAAATCGTGCATTTTCACGTCATTCTTTTGTTTATGATTATGGTGTTTCTATCTTGTCAAGGTAGTCTGATAATTCAGCACCTACATGGAATTTGAAGGCATACAATTCAGCGCCTATACTTGTTTATGTTGATTCGTACGAGATATGGTTGCAAAACTAGTAATAATCGCGTAGATTGTTGAGTTGAAATTGTTTTTGATCTTCTGCAAATGCTCAGTTATTCCAAATTGTTATGCCTCCACAGTTTTATATTCACACTTAACGGTTTCTTGTCGTTTTTTAAGCTGCAGCCATTGTCTTAAGAATTGCACCGACATAGAAGTAGGTCAGCAGTTGCTGCATTTGTGCCAATCGTATGCATCAATTGTAGAGCACTATGACTACTACTCCATCCATTCCTTCTGGAAAACAGATTCTCTTGGAGGTATTTTCTGAAAATTTTATTCTGTTTTAGTTCTATGAAAAATTCCCTTTTTCGATACTCTAAAACTTGATACTATGGTATGATCAGATTGGGAATACAGAAAAGCAATTGTGGGCGTTGATCCATTCTAAAGGCCTATTGCACAATGATACACAAGAATTGTACCAGAAAGTCCGTTCTAGTTATGAGAGAACAATCCTGAATAATCACACGCTTTCTGAACTCCAAGATGTTGAATATTCTTTGTGGAAACTTCACTACAAGCACATTGATGAATTTCGCAAAAGGATAAAGAGGGGATCTGGTAATGCAGAGAACACAAAATCAGGAGCAGCGCAAAATGATTCTGTGCTGAGAAACACTGACATTCATCTAAATGCATTCAAGTCATTTCTGTCAGAAGCTATTGAGTTTTACCAAAATCTGATTGTAAAACTCAGAGAACACTATGGAGTCTCAGAAGATGCTTTGTTTTATAAAAAGGGTTGTATCTCTAGTTCAATTGAACCAGATGCCATGCTGAAATGTCAATATTTATGCCATCGCTGTTTAGTTTGTATGGGCGATCTTGCTAGGTATGAACAACAATGTGAAAATCCTGATATTCATACTCATAACTGGTCAGTTGCTGCCACCCATTATTTGGAAGCAACAAGGATTTGGCCAGATAGTGGAAATCCTCATAATCAGGTACTCTTATCACATAGTCCATTGCATTGTACATTTAAATGTGTTATAAGAAGAGAACATTTTTTGTCATCTACTTTGTTCCTACACCAGTAACTGTGTTCATTTGCAGTTGGCTGTATTGGCAACATATATTGGTGATGAATTTCTTGCTCTTTACCACTGCATCCGGAGTTTAGCTGTTAAGGAACCTTTTCCTGATGCCTGGAACAATCTTAGTTTATTTGAAAAGGTAAGATGATCTTGAGGCTCTTAATGAACTGTGCCTATCCATATGATTTATGTTTCTGGGCCATCACCTCATGTGTCTCTTAAAATTTTGCAGAACAGGTCATTTGATCTGCCTTATGTTTCCAGTGAAGCCAGCAGCATTGATTTCTCAAAACCTTCTGACAGCAGTGATCAGACTAAAGCCGGCCTAAAGGTGATGGCCTAAATAATATGTTCAAAGGCCAAAGTAATCACGTTACAGACACAAAGTTATGGTCATTTATGGTCAGAACAATAGGCTTCTTCTTCATAAAATCAAGGTACATTTAGGATTCAATTTATTTTGTCCGAGAGTTTTCTTGGCATTATGTCCATCATTTTAACTTAAATTTTACCACTTTGTTGTGAATTCAAGTCATGCATATTTATTAATTATGGTATCCTCAGACACTATCCGCAGTTTAGAAATAATTGTGATGAGAATTATTGAAAAGTTTTGCTGCGTAAGGTTTCTAATTGCCTTACTTTGTGCATTTTTAATAATGTAGCAGTTTTGACGAATTCCCAATGGTCTTGGCTTCTACTATCAGAGAGTTGGATAGACTGTTGGAGCTAGGAGATATAGAACTAAAGACCCTGTTAGAGTCCTATGAACAAGTAAATTTAGCCAGAAGAGGTCCCTTCCGAGCCATACAAGTAGCTGCAGTACTCATCTTCGTCCTAAACCATCTAGTTGAGCCCCTAATGAAGAATGAACCAAAAGACGGAAATGAAAGACAGTTTCCGGTGCTGATACAGTTGGCATTATGTGCTGCCTTCAGTTTCATGGGACGTTTTGTTGAAAGATGCCTAAAGTCTAATCCATTGCATTCTTGTCCCTTACTGCCATCTGTACATGTTTTGTGTGGAATGGACTGCAAGCATGCGTGATTCACTAGAAGTATATGCAACTGATGAAAAGAGTAAGGGTGCAATGTCTTACTTTTTCGGAATGCTTCTTGATCTTCGAAACCAACTTAGCACCAATGGAAGGGAGACCACGAAATTTTTAGATAAAGCCCCTCTGTGGGAAGATTATGAATTGAGGGGCTTTTCCCCTGCAGCATGCGTGCATGTCTCATTAGATTTTTCTGGTAATTGGGAGCACATAGACAATTTTGAAAGTGGCATTGAACTGCGCACTCTGCGCATCAGAAATGCAGCAATGAAAATTACAGGCAGATCAAGTGACTTGCAAACGAGGATCTTATGTGATGAATTAGGAACAAAGTTTCATGTGGGTAGATTAGATGATAGTGATGTAAAGAAGGATACAGGAAATATGGAGTCTGATTGCAATAGTAAAAAAGTGGAAGAGTCTGATCGGCAAAATCATAGAGATGAGGAGGTACGTGGCAAACCCACGACAAGCAATGAACCAGGTAATTCCAGTACCAATGGGAAACTTGCTGCGGTGGAAGAAGAAGAAATTATACTCTTCAGACCCCTCGCAAGATATAATTCAGCACCTTCATACCCTTCTGTTCCTACAAATGATCGGACATCACCAAAAGACAAGGATGATCACAGCCTACATTCTGATGATTGTTTGCGCCGTGCTACATCACTACTCATGGCTCAAAACCAAACTCTCAGTAATCCCATGGGATTTCATGCTGATATCGAAAATTTCAGGAGCAACAAAGCGTTCACACAAGCAGAAACTTCAATGAAGGAATCAAGTGGCCACAGTTCCCCTCGAGGCCCAATCTCTGCTGGCCCTCCATCACTCAATGCGCGTGGGTCCTAGATAGAGGAAGCTTTAGCAACAACAATAGAGACAAAGGGACAAATGATATTAGTGAGCACAGATTGGAGCCTATTCAGGAATTAACATCTGCATCCCTGGCTGGTCTTTCCATCAATGGATCCAAGGATTCCTCCATCAGTACTTCATCGAATCAATCTCCAAACTTCCATCCATCTTCTCCTACGTATTCCAATCCAGTTCCTTCTGCTCCATTGTTGCCAGAAAATGCTGCTTGGTTTGCTGACGTACAATCTAGTGGGTCTACTCCATTGATGCCAAATATTCCATCACCTCCAATTAGTGGCTATGCAGATTTAAGTCCTACTTATGGACCAGTTGGTTATGATCCTTCTTATCCAGCATTCGCAAGTGGATATGCACCGACTCGCAGAATGACATCTTCAGAATGGTTGCGTTGGTATAGAGAGAATTATAGCCATGAGAGGGCCAATAATCTCATGCAGCCTACCCACTACAATGTCTCTAGAAATCCTGAGAACTTCCTTTATCATGACCCTTACAGGTTTGCTCAGTTTGATAGATGGGGAAATCCTTTAACGCCTAAACAGTACACATACATGGAGCCCCCAGCGCCACCATCAACATTGCTGCCAAGTTTTGCTTCTGCTATGGGGCAACAAGGCGAACAGATGAGCAGTCCCTTAACAATTTCCAAAGAGCAAGTCCTTATGGGTGTGGTGCTGTGAGAAATGAGCCTCAGCCTCTGATAGAATTCCTTAAGGAGAAGGAATGGCGAATCCAGCGAGATCCTACCCTCAGAGAGCCTACGTTCATGGGAAATTAGAAACTCCGGTCATGAGAGTTTTAGTTTGATCACTTGAAGACTGTAAACCTTACTTTGCTTTTACTTCAACATCAGAGAACATCAAACTGTAATGTATGTAGATGTTTTTCCGGTCAAAAAAAAAAAAATGTACGTAGATGTTTCAGTTTTCACTTTTAGATAAAGTGCGCAAGAACCTTCAGAATTCATCCTCCTTCATGTACATTCACACTCAATAGTGAACGTTAGTTTCGCAAGAAAGCTCAAGGTATGGCATGGTGTAGGGTATCCTTCTTTTTCTTTTTTCTTTTTGGTTAGCTTGTTTTTCAGGGTTATGTCATCTCCGGGGAAGCCGTCCCTCATCTCTCGGAGTCGCCGGCATTGCAGGATTAGGTGCCAAATATGTGTCCTTTCTAGAACTGGTTTTCTCCCTAACGAGAATGTGTTTTTTCCCCCCTCCAAATTTAAATTTAATACTGTTAATTTGTTGCGTAATTGATTACCAATTTTACTTTAAATTTTTCCTTTTAGACCAGAAATTATACTTTCAAATTACACACCTTAACTCACGTGGGTTACATTTTGCTATGTACTACTTCCGGTCCTAATTATAAGAACTGGTTGACTAATTTAAAGAGATTAAGAAAAGAAGTTAACTTAATTATTTGTAATAAATAGGTGGTCTTTTTTAAAAATGTATTGGTTGGAACTACTATAGTTAGAAGGACTATCTTTAAAAAAATGCATAAATATGAGAGACAAAATGGATTGAGGGCTTACATTTAGAACTAAAATAAAAGTCAAACGAGATTTTATATTAAAGATTGGAGGTAGTATTGTTATCTTGAGTCTTGAGATATGATAAAGGTGTGGTAAGGAGGGCCAAAAAAAAAAGAATAAAGACACTCAACAAAAAAAAAATAAAAGAACAATATCAATATGGCGAGATTCTTTAAAATTTCAATCATATATACATGAGATAAATTCTTGGGAAATACCATGGTATCTTCATTCTACAGGCCAAATAAATTGACCCCAAATCAATAAAATCGGCTTTGATTGGGGGAGAGAGAGAGAGAGAGAGAGAGAGAATGAAAATAGGATGAAAAATAAAATCTTCTTTTCTTGATTTACCGGGTAGAGTACAGACAATGTTGTATATTCTATAAGTATCTAAAGTTTTTTTTTTTCATGTATGACGTCAAATATACTAATTATTACATGAAAAATTGAAAATTCTTTGGCGATTGTCGGCCTACATTGCTGCCTCTAAATTTTCCGATTCCACAGGCCAATGCCATATAGCCCGAAATAATACGTGCTCTATTGCGGCCTTTTACTTGTCACCCACAATCTCTTGAGCCTGCCCCAATATGATAATTTATCAAATAAAGAAAAGGAAAAATGACAATTATGGTTTTTGAAAAATTGTTACAAAAATTGGAAACTACCATCGATCTCCAACTCTCCGCAGTCTTGTTTGCGGGGCAATCGCAATTTCCGATCTCTGATTGCAAGATGGACAGCATAGAATCCGATAAGGGGGACGTTTCGTCCGCCAAAGCAGTTCTCCTTGGTGCTCTAGCTCCTGGTGTAAACGTCCGTGCTTTCATTTGTCTCGTTATGAAGTTTCAGCTGTTTTGCCTGCTTGTAACTTTGTTTGTGTTTGCTCTTTTGAATTTGTGAGGGGTTTTTGATCTTTTCCCTTTTCTTGTTTCAGGGTCCTACATGGGTTACATTAAAGTCGACTTTTTAATGCTGGGTCTGTGTCTGGCTGTGATGCTGGGCTTAGCATTCTCTTCAAGTGATTCGTCCTTGATGCTTCATGTTGCGTTCCTTGTTTTAATCTGTGTCTCCCTCTTCTTACTTCTTACCTGGTACGGTTCTATGATCCTTATCTGAAAACCAACAAATCTATCTCAATATGGTTCTCCTTGTTGGGCTTGATACCTACTGAACCTGGGATTTTAGCTCTTTGAATCAATGCATCATGTTGGATTCCATTTTTCTTTTAACACATATTTGTTATCTATGGGATTGCCAGAGTTCTATGACATTAGTGAATACAGATTGGACCTTTAGTATTGTCTGAAACTAGGCCAATTACAAACAGGTGGAATTGATAGCTTCTGCTGGGCTGGTTCGGATATTTTGAGATACAAAGTACATGTTGTCGGTAGTAATTTGTTTATGCACTTGTGCTGGTGGAGTAGGGGACTGAGAATAATATGAACTCATGAGGTACTTAAAAAGTTGTACCCTGCGGTCACACTCTTTCTCACAATTTCATTTTATGGACGATAAACTTATCCTTCTGTAATGGTTGGCACAATTCTGTATATGTCCTTTATTTATGTGAATAAGAACTAAAGTGTTTCTCCTTCATTCATTAGGTATTTTCTTGGACGATAAAATCTCATTAATAGTTTAGTTAGCCATGGCACACTTTCTTCGGCTAAACACTTGCACATTTCAGCAGGGATCATTTGGAAAAATTTATAATAAGCCAGGCCCTTGACATTTGTGCGATGGCCCACTTGTTGTGGCTATCATGTTTGAAATTCGACCTCACGAAGTTAATCTACCTTGATTTTCATTCCCATAGGTGTTTTTTGCTTCTGTGGGTGTTCTTAGTCGTGTAGCTAAAATTCTTGGTACAGAAGTAGAAGGAAACTCATCCGTCTGAACCTGGGATTCAGCATCATGGCTGTTG
>NW_021637825.1:0-36637 GCF_004799145.2 Neltuma alba | reverse complement strand
TCTTAGTTCGTCTCTCTGGTTGGTGCATGCCTATACCCCTTAGCTTCAATTCATTTTTGAATTCCCAATTGATCTGCCCTGTTGTTTTCACTTATCTCCCCACATTCTCTTTGTTCTTTTCTCCTTCTTCTTCCCACCAGCTAGCTTGGGACCAACTTCCCTAAATGCTGTATTTACATTTCTTCAGTATCATTCTCATTCTTCCTATCAGTATTTGTAAGACCAGTTTGTTAATATCCTCTCAGCACTCTTCTGCTCTATTCTAGTAGGCAAAAACCAAAAAGTACTCTTTCCTTTTTCTTTTTTGCCAATAGACTTGGAACTTAGTGCTATGAAAATTCCCTTAATTATATTCCACCTATACTCTCCAGTCCTTATTTGAAAAAAAAAAAACTCTACTCACTCACGGTGAAGCTGAAATTTAAGAAAGGAGGGAGGCTGAGATTAAAAACACGTGTGATAGAAAATTTGTATAAATTTGAATAAAAGAGAAAATACAAGATAGTAATTAATTATATAATATGAAGAAAAAAATTAAAAACTGGAGGGGGTGATGGCAGACTCTATTCTTAATCAAATCATGGAACCTGGACCCCCCCCCCCCAAAAAAAAGGTAATGCTCCCTTTAATAACATGTCTTGCTCCAAATGACTTTCATGATTTCATCCTTACCAAGTGTGGTTGCTTCCTTTACTGGAAAATTTACTAGTCAGGACCATAACATTAAATCCTTCATTTTTAAAATAAAAATAAAAAGGACCTTATATTTCACACGCATTTAAAAAACTTGGTGTGGTACAAATATAATCAATGTCGTCCTCTCATATATATATATATATATATATATATATATATATTGCACCACGTAAAGTAATTTGAAATCTTTTGGAACCTTCTTGCTGGTTGAATTGCCTCTTAAGGCCTGACAAATAGGTTTTGGAATGCAACCACTTGCTTTCGCTCAGTCCAGATGGTCCACATGGCGGTTGGACCATGGGCTTCTAATTGCACACCTTTAACCCAAACCAACAGGAATTAGGCTAGTGAAAGTGACTAGTCCTTACAACATGATGAATTAAAGTTTAAATTTTTATTGTGAGAAGTGCTTACATTTAATACCTAATAGTGTCTCGAATAGGATTGTCTCTATAAGAGGATATTTATGCTTTAACAAAAAAAAAACTCCCTACTCGCTACTCGGTTTTGACAACATTAGTCTGGCAAATAACAACAATTATTTTAAAATTTTCTTATTTAACATTTAATGATTTTTAAATTTTTTCTTGTGAGAGTCTTTCTTTATATTAAGAATCAGAGTTAGTATGAATAAAGCATCCATAGTACTATGGGCCAATTTTTTGTGGCACAACCACAGTATAAACTATTACTGGCTACTCTCTTCCGTCTTAAATGTAAAAGGTAGATAATTATTAATTAATTTATACAAAAATATTTAAAAAATTAATTGATTTGGCTATTTAAAAAAAATGTATGTTAGTTTTCATAATATCTAAAAATTACTCATATTAGTTGAATTATTGGTGTGTGCAATCAATAGAAATCGTTGGGGAAAAAAAACATAGATTAAGACATTACATTTAGGATAAAATAGCCGAAGGAGTATTTCATATTTGAGCATTGTAATTAAGGTTGGTTCTGGTGAATGTATCTCTTTTAATTAGGACAACTATTACTGGCAATTATTAATTCAGATTTGAGCACGTTAATCCCAAATAGGGCATCTCTCACTAACATTATTTTTTCAATATACCGGATTTTTTTGTCATTTGTCAGAATCAAACATGATCTTCAATAAGGAAAATTTAAGTACTTCTTTCACATTACTAATTATGTACTACGTGAATGGAAGGCCTGCGTGCTTGCAGCTTGCTTTGCATGTATGGTACTACCTCCGGTATTATTTAATATATAAGAGTTAGATAATTAATTAATAAATATTAAAAAAATTAGTTAAATTATTTATTTATAATAAATTGGTGTTATCCTTCTTATTAATCATGTACGTTAGAATTACTATTTGAGTAAAGCTTTTAACATGTGCAATTATGGGGATTATTTTAAGAAAAAAATAAATAAATATAGGAAACAAAATGAATCAAATCTTATATTTACGATCAAATTGAATTCTCAAGTAACTTTTATAGTAAGGATCGGATATAACATTAATAGTATAGGGAAAAGACTAAAGCATGTGAGTAAAATACTCATTTTCCTAAAATCAGATCAAAATTTGTTTGAGATTGCAAAAAGATTGCAGCATAGGACAAAGACTAATTAAAGCATGTGATTAATAAAATAAAAGGGATTAATTAATATGTTAATACTTCTTGGGTAAGCAAAACCTACACATGCTTAGAGCCTAACTAGCTTTGTGTGTGTTTTCTGAATGAGAAACAATCTTGTCTTTTATTATTTAAATAAATTAAAGTGTGATCGAAAGATCCACATGTGTTCCTATAGTATCATGCATTAAAATCTTATTAGGATTTGCTTCTCTTTATCTTTTTCAGAATCTTTCCTCTCGCAGTGTGTTTCCCTTGGATCAGTACTCTCTTTTTCTTTCTTGGTTAGTGTGTTTTCAAAATGGCCTGCAAATGCAATGCACCATAATTTCAATATATAGCTTCTTCGTTTTTCCTTTTTGATCATAGATATAAACAAGTTTCTTTTAATCTCTCTGTCCAGTAAATGGAATAAAAAGGAGAGCCTATATTTTCATATTTTATTGCAATATAATTATATGGCGTGCATAATTAAACTGGATAGGAGGATCAAACCCTAATTAAAGACAATGTTCTTAATTGGAGAGCTTCGATAATCATGATCTATATCCATTCATGATGCCATGTTAGGCTAAAAAGTTTGCTTAGGTCTGCGGCCATTTTAATCCTACGAATGAATAAAAAATTTAGTACATAAGTTTTGAAATATAACTAAACACTTCATAAAAACATTAAAATTATAACAAAGACCTTCAGCACAGTAATTTTATGTTTTAATGAAGCAATAATTCACGGAGTAAAAGACTTATATTTTCAAATATCTTAATCATCATTCATTAAGACATTGATGATATATTGAGTGATGCCAAAATGAATGAATCGTGCAGGACCATTTTTACTCAATAAATTATGAGAAAGTTCATCCCCAAACAGAAAGAAAAGCATAGTTACACGGCAACTATACTGTGTACGTGTGTGTGTGTGTGCGTGAGAGAGAGATTTTATGATCTTGGTGTAATATCGCCATTAAAGTTTTTGTTTTTGGGACTGAAATATCGCCATTAAAGTGTTCAATTTCATAAAACTTGATCGTTTAAAAAAGTAAATCTATGTTACCATAATAAGTGTTAAAATGAAAGTCCTGATTTAATAATATCTGAAACAGGATCATACTATTATGCGAGAGTGACATGACAAGAAAAAGTGAGTATATGTTGTGGATTCATGAGTATACAACAACCCAGTATAGATTAACTCATAGTGAAGCCATCAATTAGTTCAGGTGATGTGTCTGCAATACACACACAATGACACAAACAAGAACTGAAGTTTGTGTGGCTAAGAGTTGTGAATATGGGGAGATCCCATAAATGATAAAGGTTGGGGAAGAAGGGACATGGATGATCTGATAGGAAGCTTTGGAATGAAGTTGATGGAGTAAGCAAATAATAATGGAACACTTTCCCACACAACATTGGAAACCCTACTTTTCTCAACTTTGGCCTCCCAACCAAACACACTTCACCTAACTATGCCTCCATTTTTGCCCCCTCTCTATCACAGAGGAACTGAAGCAGCTGAAAGCCTATGTTATGACAGCTATCCAACCCGGGCTTGACAGCTCAGCTAGGGACGGACACGTGGATGCCTCCCCACCAATGAGACTGACGAGCTGCATGCATGCTGCCAGGCAGATATAACTGTGCTGTAAGCTTTGTTGGAGAATTGAAAAGGGCATATATCTATGAAGAAGAAAGATAGAAAGAAAGAAACATGTGGGAGTAGTTTGTGTTTGAGGCTTGGACTACATTGAAGTGACTTCTCATGTTAATTCACAATGTGTGTGTATTATTCAACAATCCACATGCACTTGTCTACCTTTGTCAGCTGCCAAATTAGAAACAAACAGCTAACTTCTTCAATTAATGTTTTCCACCCTTCATTTTTAATCTCAAGAAGTTAAATGCTAGCAATGGAATATGAACTTGTTATGATGAAACCATATTATTTATTAACTAAACATGTTTCTTTTAATGGTATAATCTTGTTACTTAACAAGTTACACCTCAGGAATTTTTAACATCTCATTTTGATTAATGGATTAAAATCTCAAATCTCAATGTTCATATTTGGAAGTTGAGACCGTCGTATTCAATATATGATACACACACACATCGATCAATAATCTTTTTGCTTTAGTAAGAGAACTTTCCCCCCTTCTTTTTCTGTACTTATTGATGTTTATCTCCAATCAGATACAAAGTGTTCGCAAATCATGCATATTTTTGGCTCAATATTCAAGCACATTCTTGTCTCCAGAAACCCTAATTTTTTCATTAATAAAGTCACATACAAAAGCACATGTTTCTCAACTTTATAACTGGTCCTTTAATAAGTTCTCTATAAAAGTTTTGCTTTCTAGGATTAGTACTATTTCCCCTTAACTATTAATGACCATTAAAACTCAGCTTTTAATCAGTGCTTAATGTCAATTAAACAAACAATGTCCCACCACAACTTACTCAAAGCGGAAAAATCCAAAACTGTAAAGAACCTCTCTACAAAATCTAGGCAAGAAGCCCATATGTTGAAGAAAAGACTAGTTACCTTCAGGTGGGCCCAAGACAAACATGGGCCCCACCCACTCTCATGTGTAGGCTCGAACACAAACTCATGAGGCCCATAAAGAGGCCCTATTAGGAATCAAAGCCCAGAAAGGAGCCGAGAGGTATTCCAGTGTGGTCAACCATTCAAAAAGCGTTTTATTGCCATCATAAAAAGAAGAGAAAGTAAAGCGACGAGCCGAAAAAAGAGAGAGAGCCGGTTGGTGGGTTCACGTGATCCGTGGGGCCCAGTTGGTAGAGCACGAGCCACCCTGACCGTATGGGCCCCACACTACTCTGACCACACTGTACGGTGTTGCTTCACAGCCACTGGGTCACGCAAAGTGGTGATTCGCACGTGCGAGATGCTCCTTTTGCAATATCTGAGCCTGATGACTTCTTTGACGGGTTGACCACGGTGGAACGAGATGGACGGGTTAGATTTCTTTACATGAAAGATCATGACCGTTAAATTAGAGACAATCCCGAGGGCCACACTGTTGGGTTAGGATCTGAAAAGGCCGACACGAGGAGAGAGAGGAGGGGGATGCAGCGTGAACAGAGTTTTTTTTTCCCCCCTTTTTTAAAGAAATTTTAAAGCTGTTATTGTTTTTGTTTTTGTGGTGTTTTTAGTATCTTTTGTCCTCAGGAAATGCCGACCGGTTCCTCGTGCCACGTTGGCGGATAGGACGAATGAGTGTGGATTCGACACGTGTCAACATGACACGGGATTACAGGTACAGACGCCTAAACAGCAAGCACGTGCTTTCTTTTTCTTTTCTTTTTTTAAAAAATCATCTAATTTTGTGAAGATATAAATAATGACAAGATAGATAGATTGACGACTTGTGAAAATAGTGGTAGTTGATCACATTATAAAATATTTATGATAAGATAGATAGAGTGATGACGTGGGAACATTGTCGCAATTAACTCGGTTTTGTTGTCTCTTGCATCAAAATATCAAAATTCAAAGTATAACATTTAAGAAGGGTTTAAATAAAAACTAAATTATAATTTTAAAAATAATTTTATGATTTATAAAATAAATATGTGAATAAAATTTTATGTCAATTCTCGTAAAAACACTCTTAAAAAATATTTTTGTAAGCCACCAAAGACCTCATTAGTTCATTTGGCTTACGTTTACGTAGGTTAAACTGCGGTGCAGCAAGAGCTGAGAGAGGAAGTGGAGCCCATCAACGTTATTAGCGCGCCCAGTGGGGCCCATTCCTCCCGGGACCCCAAGTTGGAATGGGACCCCCTTACGAGCCCTCACCACGCCCAAAATCCAAGGTACTCCTCCGGTTCTTATTATAAGACTTAATTTGACTTTTTATTTGGTCCTAATTATAAGACCCAATCCATTTTGTCTTTTATATTTATACATTTTTTTCCAAGATAATCCTTCTAATAATGATAGTTTTAGCCAATATACTTAATTAGCAAGGATATTTTAGGAATGACAACACTTATTTATTATAAATAACCAACTTAACTTACTTCCTTAATCTCCTCAAATAAGTCAATCGGGTCTTATAATTAGGACCAGAAGAGTAGTATATTTCCCTTGTACAGTTATGTTCTTTTCATTCTTCTTTTCTTTTCTTTTCTTTTGGGATGTAAAACGAAAATCACCTCAAGACGGTGGTTATTACTTGCTTGGTTGAATAGCACTTAGCATATTTTAAACTGAGAAAATGTTATTTAGTCTTACTATTATATAAGCATTTTAAATATAAGATCTCAATTTATTTTATTTTTTTAAATATTTTTATTGATTATAAAGTATTTTTAACCAAAGCATAATTTCAATATATATGATTGAATAAGAGAAACTTAAAGATGTCAGCACACATTTGTTATAAATAACTAACTTAATTAATTTTTTCAATCTACTCAAATTAATCATCTAGCTCTTATATTAAGGAACTTTCCTTAATATAAGAGCTAGATGATTAATTTGAGTAGATTGAAAAAATTAATTAAGTTAGTTATTTATAATAAATAAGTGTTGTCTTTTTTAAAATAGTTTAGTAATCATGTGTATTAACTAGACCTACCATGTGATAATACTTTTAACACGTGCAACTACTATAAAAATTATCTTAAAAAATATATAAACATAGGAAACCAAGTGGATAGGAGTCTTATTTTAGAATCAAATTAAAAGTCAAACTAACTTTTACATTAAAGTTTGAAGGTATTACCTCCAGTCCTTAATATAAGACCTTGTTTGACTTTTATTTTAGTCCTAAATGTAAGACCTCAGTTCACTTTGTCTCTCATATTTATATATTTTTTTCAAAAGTAGTCTTTCTAATAATAGTAGTTCTAACCAATACATTTGATTAGCAAGGATATTTTAGAAAAGATAACACCTATTTAGGACAAATAACTAACTCAATTTACTTTCTTAATCTTCTCAAATTAATTAACTAGCTCTTATAATTAGGAGCGGAGGTAGTAGAACTTTTTAAAACATGCCAAGGCTTCAAATATAATCCATAAAATTCAGATAAAATAAATAAGGGCATGAGGGGCTTTTTATTTAAGGGGAAGCTAAAATGAAACACGAGTGTAATAATACCTCCAATCCTTAATATATAATTAGTTAACTAATTTGAATAGATTAAGAAAATTAATTAAGTTAGTTATTTACAGTAAATAGATGTTGTCTTTTTTAAAATATTTTTGCTAATCAAGTGTATTAATTAGAACTACCATTATTAGAAATATTATCTTAAAAAAATAAATAAATATGAGAGATAAAACAGATTAGAATCTTATATTTAGAATCAAAATAAAAATTAAATGAACTCTTATATGAAAAGTCTAAGCTGATATTTAAGTGATGACCGTGATTGCCAAATCAGCCACAAAGTGCTGATTAAAAGTTTGCCCAGTTTTTACTAGACATTCACTTTTAAATTATTGATTAATATATTAAAAAAGCATCTTTTTTTTTTAAATTTCCTTTTTTTCCCCAAGTGGAAGCATTTTTCCGGGCCATCTCTTGTTCCCCTCCTCCATGCAAATTTCAATGATTCAGAAATTGATTGGACGTGCAAAATGTTATTTTCCATTAATCCAAAAGCAAAATATTAGGCCCCTCTTATCTCAATATTACACATCAACTGCAAAAATTAAAAAAAAAAAAACTTTCCTTAACCAATTTTAAAGCGACCCGCATTATAATTTTAGTATGTTTCAATTAAATTGTATTAGTACAAAATACCTCCAAATGCGATAATCAAACAAGTTTTTTTTTTTAAATGCATCACATAAATTTTAAAATTTTAAGTTACATCACTCATAACTTTTACATGATATACTTTGCTAACAATTTCATTTTGCACATATTGATATGTTGATTTTCGTTTAACAGGTTTAGCATAGATAATTAATCAAACAGTATTTTAAGTAACATAATGAAACACCATCGTCAATATCTAGAACGTTGTGGCTTATTTCTTAAATTTAACGTCATCCAAACCTAAATTGTGTGTGTGTGTGTGTTTTTTTTTTTTTGGGGTTTTCTTATAAAAACGTAGCCAATCCACGACCGGCGTATTATTTATTTTATGTTTTGTCGGAGAATTAAGAGAGGCACTGGATTCTTAGATTGCACATAAAATTAAAAAATTAAAATATAGTTTCTTCAAAAAAAAAAAAATTCTAACAATAAGAAAGGCTCGGTAAGATGTTTTTCATGATACTGTTCTTTTTTCTAACACTCATATTCTTAAAACACCGATAATCAAAATAAAGGAAAGTTTAGAAATGACGCAAGTAAAAGGTCAAAAGTTAACAGTCAAAGAGTTTTCTGCGCTAGTGAGGTAAGGCCAAGCCCAAGAATTCATCCAAATTCCAAAGCTTCATCCATTTTACCCCCTTCGGCTGATCTCACGCTAGCGCCCATGCTCCTATCTCTCTCTCCCCCCCAAAAAAAGGGCCCTTAATTTTCAAGTTTAAGTACTCCAAAGAGCTTCGGTAATGGCGTAAAGCCTTAACCCCTGCAACACTCCACTCCTGCTCTCCTAGTACCACTGCACCAGTCTAAACACTGTCTTCTCTCCGCACCTTCCCTGCTAATTTTTCCACTCTACGCTACTACTATGGTCAAAAGCTGCTAACTTTAGCCGCAACAATGGTGGTCGAGGACCATAGCTATGTTGGCTGGCCGCCCATTGAGGCTCCTCTCACAGTTCCCAGAGACGAACATTGGAGCAGCTTCGACAGTTCTGTCAATGCCGTGTCGTTTGGCTTTGTAGCCACCGCCATTCTCATTTCTATGTTCTTGATTATGGCTATCTTCGAGAGATTCCTTAGACCCGCCTCGCCGGCGTCGCCGTCTCTTCCTGGTAGCCGGAGCAGAGGGGACATTGAGTCACAGCCGATGGGGAAGCTCGGTTTCCCATCCCCTAAAGTGAGTGAATCGTTTTAGATTTTGAGTTTTTAGCTTGCTAAAGCTTTTTCCTTTTTAGTTAGTCCTTTCTTTTTCAGTTTAGGTTCTCCTGAACTTAACTGGGAAATGCGAGATGGTCTTTCTTCCCTATGGAAATTCTGCATGCTTTGTTTAGCTTGAAATGATAATTTGGGTGGTTACTTTCGTTTCTGAGGAAGTGATAACTATCTCTGACAAAAGGTCTTTTTGCTTTTATTTTTTTTAAATGTTTATGGGATGCTTGCTTGTTCTTGAAATCTTCAGGTGTTTAAATGCCGCTATCATGAATTGCTTCAGTTGTCTGCTCCCAATTTATTAGATATTGGATCTGTAAAGAAAATTATGTTACTTGCTCTGTTCCTCTTCCCAAAGTATTTTCTCTGAGGTTCATGTCTCATTCAATTCTGTTCTTCGATTTATATCTCCATCTTCTCGGTTTTCTCTTTTCCTGTTTCATTTGCTCTCATTCTGCTCAAACACAAAATGGCATTCCTCTGTACATGTGGATCCCCTCTTCAATTGGCCAAACTTCGGTACGCGTGTGTCTGTATATAATTTTTATTTATTGACCTATTGATTGATGATGATTGATTTGGTTTACGAAAGGTACAACCTTCCCGACCAAATACCATACTCGCTTAATTATTAAAAAAGGAGGTGAACAATGTTAAATCCGAATGGCGTCTGAAAACCTCAGAATTTTCCTTTTTGTGATTTTTTTATGGAAATTGAATCTGAGATAGAGTTCTACCCCACCCCACCAAATTTTTTTAACTTCATTCTCATCTTCATTTACACGTTCTGCCAAAATCTTTCATTATGAGCAAACTGTGCTGTCTTCAGTCATCAGATGATGGTCCTTCCTTGGAGTTTTCTAATGAATGATTGGTCTCTACCTCTCATCTCTAGCCATCAGTCTTAGGTCTTTTATATGAACATCTTTGCATCGAGTCCCACCATTGTCCTCATTGTCCCTCCCTCCCGTCACTTCCAGTCTTTAATGATATCGTGCATGGCCTGTGTCTGTGGTCGGAGACAGATGGTCAACCTTTCAAGCCATGTCTTGTTTTAGTTTCTTCTTATCTTACAAACATTAATTGTCTACCTCTACCATGCTAGTTGCTAATAGATAAAGTGTGAATGACATTTTAATATTCAAAATTTTAATGCAGTATCCTATGATGAGCCACTGCTCTCCAACCAATTGTGGTGTCTACCTCATGCCAGTCTTTTATGGGGACATAGTAGGCCCACTTACTTATTCAACCTCAGTGTTTAATAAGAGGATTGATCCATAGCCTATAGCATTCATGATTCTCTGGTATTGGTCTTGAATGAAAAAGTTCTTTAATTCCATGAGGAAGGAATTTCATAGTTTAATTTTGGCATTTAGATTACATTAAGTATCTTTTTATGGTGTTAATGGAATACAGAATATATTATTTGGGGAAAAGCTTATTTTACTTGGGATTCTGAAAGGGGTTCCTTTATTGTTTATGGTTGTGGTGCTACTCAGAGAAACCATGGTGGACAAAATTTTCTGTTAGCAGAATTAATGTAACATCAAAGACAGTCGCATTTTACTGAGAGGGAATGCCTGAAGGCTAGTGACATAGAAATTAATATTTTAATACTTCGCTATCCATGGGAAATGATTTCAGAACAGCTTCAAATCAGGGTGTTTCAGGTCACTAGTTATCAAAGGGAAAGTGTATTTATTAGAAAGCAAGTGAAGGGGATTTTAAGTGTACACCAAGGGAAGGATCTAAACTAAACTATACTACTCCATCCGGTCCTTTTTTTAAGAGCCTGAAATTTGAATTGTCTGGTCCTTTTTGTAAGATTTCACTTGTGGTTGTCTCCCATTTTTGCCCCTAATTACATATTGCATTAATTAAAAGGTTGGCAAGTTGCTATGTTACATTCTCTTTCATATTCTCTCTCTCTTACTTGCCCCTTGTAAATAAGGGTATGCTTGGAAAGGACCGGAGGGAGATCTGTAAATAAGGGTAAATAAGGGGAGATTTGTAAAAAGGACCGGAGGGAGTACTTTTTTCTTCCCTTGGTCACTCTTGGCTAAACACTTGGTGAATGGCGAAATGTTTCAGGGGCAAGTCAATATCTGGTATGACAGTTTCACAAATTGGAAGCTCTCTACATTTCTCATTGGCAAATTTAATCTTATTCTGATCTGAGCAAAGTGAACCGGGAGAATATTCTGTGGATCTTGTAAACCTACGTGTGTCAGGCCTTTCGTTTTGTTGTTAATTGTGTTACGATGGGACAAATTCATTTGTTCGGTTCGTCTTAAAATCAATAATCTCCTGACATTACTTACAAGGTATGCTTCATCAACTCATTTAGTTTCCTTTTATGTTGCAGATGAGTGTATATTCCAGTGGGGTTTCAGTTCTGATGCCTGGAGATGAGATTCCTAGATTCATCGCCCACCCGGCTCCAATGCCATGGTGCCCTGAACGAGTCCTGTGGCCTTCCCACGATCATAATAAACCGTCATCTTGTTCCCCTTCCAACCCCATCTCTAGTATTAACCAAGTATGAACCGGAGAAACAAGAATTGATGAAGCGTCTCTGAAGACAAAGAAACAAGAATCGGGACTGTTCTTGAGGTTTTAATTATATTTTCACTCGGAGCAGTGCCTCTTCATAGCATGTAAATAGCACTTGGAGTAGGGAAAACTGGGTTTGACAATGAGGCTATCAAGTTGAAAGATCAAATCATGTCTCATTCTTGGAGTAGGGAAAACTGGGTTTGACAATGAGGCTATCAAGTTGGAAGATCAAATTATGTCTCATTCTTGTTCATGATCATGGAATTGAAAAATGAGATTTAAGTGGTTTATCCATAATGTAATTCTTGCCTGTCAAAATTGTAAGCCTTGTAAAAACGAATCAATTTGTGGCCTTCTAACTTCTACTCTGGGAGGTGTGAACTCGTTTCTGGATTGAAGTTGATCACAAAAGACCATCGGTCTAGTCTTTTCTTTGCTTGCATATTCATTCACACGCCACCATCTTTCATTTGACCATATACCGCCCTTTGTTAATTTCTCTTGTCAGTCTCGATCAAGAATCCTACAGTTCCATTACCAAATGCTGAATGTAGATGATCTACGAGCCTCAATGCCCAACTTTCTCCAGATTTTGACTCTGGGCGTGTGGGATTTTGACTTGAGGATCAGCAGTGGCCTATAAGGAAGCAAACATGGGCTCAGCCAAGGTGATAACGCTAGACTTTAATGGTGACCGGTATGGATGGGCCGCCGATGCAAATCTAGACATGAATCGGACTTAAATCTAAGAAGCAAGAGGCTAGCCCCAAAAAACAAAAAAAATCTAAACAGCAGGAGTGATTATGGCTTGTGAGATAATTTCTGATTTTTTTTTCATCAGCCGAATCCATACACGGTCGCTCTACCTCATTTGTATTGTATTGTTTATGTCCCTCAGTGTAGTAGGCTCCCACCTGTCAAATTATCAACTTTTTTTTATCAGCATGCACTATTGATCCTGAGCTTAGAAGAGTGGAAATTCTCAACTGATACAAAGAAGGATCGTTTAATATTGTTCCTAAATTGCTATTTTCAGAACAGTCCAATGGGAGCAAACGTTTCTGTTCAAATAAAAGTACATTTAAGTATAGGCCCTTTACTAGTACTAGCAAAAGCAAGACAAAGTGCTTCTTCCACTGACATTTTATTAGTCAAAATTTCAATTGTAGCCGGAACCCGTGATACGTTTTGAATTTCAGTGTGGTAGTGGAAGATGTTGAGGAATCGCAGAGCTTTTAAATAACGCCAAAACAACCTGTATATATGTAGTGTCCACAAAAAGATCTCATATGAGGTTTTATCTTCCCTGGGTTGAATTTTGAACTCTTAAGCTTTGAGCCATGGGACATTCTTTCTCTCTCTCTCTCTACGACCTGTGAAACAATCCAAAATAACAGATATGGTATTAACACCATGGATAGAAGCCTACAAGGAGAAAAGGACCATCAATGGTATTATTATAAAATTAGTGGACCACTATCTGTGATCTCTTTCCCCACTCAAGTAACGGCTACGTTGTGAATTTTCCCTCCATCTCTCAACCAAATCAAGTACATGCAGACATAAGCTACCGTAATATTGAGTTTTCCTTCCATATTTGCTGAAAATAACAATAAATTTGGTTCAATAACTTGAAGCGACATCACAAGTGGAGTTAATAGGGGGTGAAAATTCTCTCCTAACTGACAGTTCAAATAGTCTGTCATAAGATATATTTGTGTATCACACACGGGTGAAGCCACAAATGGGTAAATAATTGAATTTAATGTTTCTACCTTTAAAATCATTCAACAACGCATGAAGGAGACTTTTAACCTCACAAATTTACCCTGTCCACTCTCTCATCATCAGAGCACGAATTTTCCTCTGCATAAAGAACTTCACTACAGTTACTCCATTATCTTATTCTTCTTCCTACTGAACTAATAATTGCAACGATTCAATAGCATTTCATTGGTCCCTGAAAGACGAGTTTCTTGGTACACAGAGAATCCTATATGGCAGAAACGAAATCTTCCCTAACCTGGCAAGCGCTGCATTAGAAGGAATCTTGTTGCAGGAGAGAAAACAGAGCAATGATATGGTAAAATAATAATAACAGGTCAATTCTTTTTGGCTTAACTACAATCAGTTACGTATTCCAATATCCAAAAGTTCATATCAGGACAAATCGTTGAGATACTCGTTTCGTTGTTTTGGGCTTGAGGCCTTGCCCTAGCCTTACCCCCTCTTCTATGTCCTACCACATGACCTTTGACTTAGAAATATTTACACCCTCCTAGTGCATTAACTGCAAAATATTTCAGTACAGAAATTATTATTCGGTATACGACATGTCGTTCAGACTCTGCTCACCAACTCTCCGGCTGGCAATGGCGAGCCACAACCTGCATTATCGCAAACTCGCAATGGGGTGATTTTTCAGAGAAATATGAAGCATTCCAGTGACACAAGAGGGTTTTCCAGTGATTCGTTCGCCGACGCAGACGGCCATTTGCCTTCTGTTCCGGAATGTTCCTTTCTCCGGCCGCCATTCTCTGGTGTGGGGGTTCTGGCTCGTGCAGGGGACTGATTTGGTCTTCTCTTCGATGGGCTCCGACCCACGATGGATCTAGTGGCTCCGTTGTCTGTACGCATGGCAGGTGACCTCGATCTCCGAGAGGAGTTCTCGCCTGCGTCCCGCCAGCGAGGCTCGCCCCTCATTCCTCTGTTGCCCATTGTTTGACTCCGAACTAGTTGGTCTCTGCTTGGAGTTTGCCTCGCCGACCCGATATTCCTCCGACCCGGGGATTGCTCCGGCCTCCTGGTCGGTGATTTGCCCACCGTCTTATCCCTTCTATCGCCGGAAAAGGATCGATTTTTCCGCATTTTTGCCGGCGACGAGCTGACCCTTTGGCGGATTTCGTCGTCGTCTTCTTTCCTGTCAGCTGTTGTAGTGGTCGACATCATGCTCTCGCTCAAGCTGCAAGCCTCCGAAACCTCAGAGATCTCTTCTTCCTTTTTGATGGGCGAGGGCACCTTGTTGATCTTGCTGCTCACTTCTGGAAACTTGTGGAATTCAGGTTTCTGAGGCGACTTTTGAGGCTCCAAGTTGGCAATTTGGGGCCTCCATTTGTGGGTTTCGGGGAGAACTTCCTTGACAGTTTCCTCTTCAGGGGGTGCTCTGTTTTCTGAAACTTTGGCAGAGGAAGAAGAATTAGATCTCGGTGGCGCCTGGTTCTTGAGGACGACAGAATTCTGGTGTTTTGGTGGTGATGAAGCTGAGGATAGATCTCTGTGCGTACTCACACAGCAACCCATGTGGATTCTTCCGGAGTTGAAGCTCTTGAGAAATGGAAAGAGTGGGAGGAGGAAGCAGGCGTAGGGAGTCTATGAAGGAAGGGACATTTTGCAGGTGGAGGGAAAGAGAAGGTTAGATAATTTGGCGCTAGACTGTGAGGAGTGGAGTTATAGAGGGGAAGAAGGACACAGAGAAGAGAAGTGAAAGGAAGACGCGGGTAGTTGAAAGAGAGTGAATTTGTTGGCGTCAACGAGAGGCATTTATTTTAGATCTCCGAGTTGAGCAGTCACGCAAGTATTTGGAGACGCATTCATTTTTGCCTGTAAATTGATCAAAAGGGTACCAGTACAAAAGAGAGGCGCAGCGGTAAATTATTGTGATGCAAATTATATTAATAGTATTATTTCCATGGATTTTCTCTCGTCTTAAATATAAAGTAGAATTAACTAATTTAACAGTTCTTAAGGAGTGATACATAATAATGTTGTTAAATTTGTTTTAAAAGAAGAAGAAGAAGAAGGTGTCACTCTTTAGTTTTACCCAAATTAATGATCACAGTAATAGTTATCCAGAATCACTTTATTTTAAAACACTATGGGGGTGTTTGGATATAACTAAACCATAGTTTAGAGAATAGCTTCTGGAGAATAAATTTTGGAGAGAATAGATTTTTTGAAAAATAGATTTTGTAAAAAAATGATTCTAAGAAGTGAAAGTGTTTGGATAGTTGTTACCAGAAACACTTTTTACATGTACAAATTACTAAAAAAAGTATAAGTTAATATGATAATTACAGAAAAAATATATTTTATGATATATTTTAATTTGAAAGAATAAAATTGTTAATAATATATTTTTTATTAACATGATTAATAATACATAAGATAATATAATTAATAAATAATTAATATGTATATATATTTATAAGATATAAGATTAAATATATTTATAAAAAAATATGTTTATAAAAAAACAACAAGATACATATCTTATAGGCTCTCACACTTTCCCTTTTTTTTTCAAAAGCAAAAAAATTTTGCTTTTCTCAAAACCATAGTTTTGGTTTTTTTAAGGGTGTTTGGGTGATTTTTTCCCAAACCATGATGTGGGTTATCACCCAAACACCCCCTATGAAAAAGATTATAAACATTAGCTACCGCGCCTTTCTCTTTATTTTTAAGGCTAAGAGGTGTTTGAGATATTCAAAAATAATTATTTTGTGTTTTATAAGACAGAATTTTTCTCAATTCTCACGTAGCAAAAATACTTCTCTTAAATGTGGACATGGAATTGAAGGCGAGGATTAGGGAGAGGCCCATCATTGAGAGGGTGGAAGTAATCACAAAGGGCGGCGGCTGTTAATGACACAAGACCGATCCGTCACATGTAAACAGGAAATGGCAAATTTCATCTTCCTTACAATAAATTACTCCCTCCGTTCCTTATTATAAGAGACATTTGATGCTTATGACATATTCCTATATATAAGAGACACTTAAAAGTTGTTTCTACTTTTTTGTATTGATTTCTTATTTTACCCATATTTATTGTCTCTAACTCACACTCTCTCTCCTTCCCACTTCTCTTTCTTTTAATAATTTACCATTCTCCTCTCTCATGCTCTCTCTCCTTATTAATGAGGGCATTTTTAGGAAAAAAATTATACTTTTTACACATTAATTGTTCTTAATTAATTTTAACTGTTTTTTTGAACAACGTAATTCGGTTATTCGTCTCTTATAATAAGGAACGGAGGGAGTGTTAAGCAAAAAAAATGAAAGAAGATAATGATATCATTAATCATCAACAAAGAGATGCAATAAACCCTCTAGGATTACCTGAATCATTTCTTAAAGGAGGATAGCCAACAATCCAATATTATTAAGATGAATGAGAGAGACCCAAGTTATCTTCTCTTTCTTTGGTGGGAATTTCACATCTTACACACTAAACACATATCAAATTAGATCTTTTATATAGATGTATCTTAACTAGCTAGTAAAACTTAATATCTCTGGCATAACTTTGAATTGTTTGTACTCATCCTTTTAATTTAAAAAAAGAAAAAGAAGAAAGGAAATAGATTACATCCCCACACATTTTTTTTCTGTTGAATTGCACCATTCGACCACAGAATTACGCCCGTGAAGTATAATTTGCGTGTTGTGTAGGTAAGTAAAATACAGAAGTAAGGGGTCAGCATATCTAAGAAATAAAATATCAACCCATGTCATATTACATAGAAGTAAAATGAAATTAAAACACAACTATATAACAATTATACATAAGTATTTGGATAGAAACCAAATCAGAATTTTAAAAATGATTTTATGATATACAAAA
Organism: Neltuma alba; assembly: GCF_004799145.2. Classification (NCBI taxonomy): domain Eukaryota; kingdom Viridiplantae; phylum Streptophyta; class Magnoliopsida; order Fabales; family Fabaceae; genus Neltuma; species Neltuma alba. The sequence goes on along the minus strand of NW_021637825.1, from coordinate 19,148 downwards.
TAAATATGCAAAAAAACTTTATTATGGTTTATATGAAAATACTTTTTAGAAGTGCTTTTTATCATCCCAAACACCTCTGTATATATATTAAATCCAATCAAAGAGACAAGTTTACAAAATTCTGTCTTTGAATAAAGACACAAATTATCCAAATAAAAAGAAGTGTAGACAATGAAGAAAACTCAGGCTGCAGCCATCAAGCTCCAAATCCAAATCCCTTAACACTGTCCTTACCTCTTTGTTACTCAGAAGTCAGAATGCTACTCCTCTCACTTTCTGGGCCATTGCTTGCAGAGAATGAGCTTCACCACAAAATTAGCTAGATGGGTTGCTAGTTAAGCCAAGCTGCGACTTTGATCTAAAAACACCAAAATCCAAGATATCACTGTCGAAAATTTATTTCTGACCTCATTTGTCTGGTGTTGCTATATATTTACAACCAAACTTCATGCTATGAATTAATAGCTATACATATCAATCCATGACTAAGAAATTTGCAGTGTTTTGAAACAATTTAGCCAGATAATGTTAAGTCTTTTTAAAAAATAAATTATTCACCAGTTTTTTTGTCATACATATAATGTTGAACTAATCGCCTACTCAGAAGAATATTGTTTTTTTAACCAACTGCTCAATCATGCGAGGTTCTGAGATACCTTAAAAACCTTATCTTTTTGTGTGCTGAAAGGTAACATGGAAGCTGGAACAATTATGTACACACACACACACACACATATTTGTTGGCACAATATATGCATACATATACATATATATATATATATATTGGTTTCTAGTGTATGTTTGCCATTTGACAGCCATGTGATACCCTGCAAGTAGGGATATGTGGTTTTTCTTTATTACCAATCATGCATAATAAAAAATATATATAAATATACTGGTGTAGTGCATGGTCAAGTGTCTATATTATATTATATAATGTTGGTGGTGGACGAAATGGAAGATGACGAGGAAGAAGGATCTGCTAGGTTTGATGCCATGAAGGAAGCATTCTGTTTAAAAACAATCTGTTAGAACTTGGAACCATACGTGCAGAGAGAGAGAAATAAACAAACAGAGAAAATATTCTTGCACAGTAGAGTAGTGAAAATCAAGAACTCTGAAATTTACTGGCGAGTACTTATTCAGGGGCTTGCTGCGGCATTATTATTCCCAGTGAGTTTAAAAAAAAAAAATGGTGAGGAAGAAAAAGATGCGCTTTGCTCGTACCTTCGATGACAGAATAAATCATTTCTAACGTCTTCTTCTGAGCAAGCATTCTTTTCTTCTTCTTTTTTCCCCCGCTCTCCATGTTCTCAGCCTTAGGCTCCATGCACGGCCATGTCGTTTTATTAATTTCACCCCAAAGTTTCTTACCACATATTTATCTTCTATCTTATTTATAAACTATAAATAGGATCTTATAATTAGAATAGAAGGTACTCCTTTGATTCTTAATATAGGACCTAATTGCAGAGTTGATTTTGGTTCTAAATATAAAACATATTTCTTATATTTATTAATTTTACCCAAATCATCTCTATTGATACTCCATCAACCATAATCAAGTGTGAAAGGGAGAGAGGATATAATGAAGATGATTAAGATATTTTAGGAAAAACATGTCATATTTATTATAGTTAACTAAGTTACCTAACTTATTTAATCTAATCAAATTAGTTAAACAGGTCTTATATTAAGGATTGGATAATGAGGAGTAGTTTCTTACCATTCAAAATATTACTGTATTTGGATCTGATTTTGACCCTTATCCGCATTGCACATAAAGTAGTTGTAATCTAAATAATATTATACCTCTCCCCTTAATATAATATAAAAGGTATTTAGGGGTTAGATTTAGTTTGATTTTAAATAGAATACCTCAATTTATTTTATAATATTTTTTCAAAACATCTTTGTTAGTTGTGTATGTTAGGAAGATTTTCATCAAGATGTAGTTTCAACTTTCAATGCAAGTGATTGGAGATGATAGTTTAGAAAAACTAACAGATACATATGTTACAAGTAATTGATTTAATTAACTTTATTAATATTTATAAATTTATTATCCAGTTCTCATATTGGCAATACGAGTTAGTACAAACCATTTGTCAGATCAAGGGTGAAGAACAACAGTACTAACCAATTTGGATGCAACCATTTAATTGCTTCGTGATGAGTTTGCATCAAGAAATCAAATTACCAAAGAAACAAAAAGACCACATTACTATGAAGTGTCATAGGTTGCATTATTAGCCATTAATCTGTGAGGGGGCATGTCCCTCATAAATGGGGGGTGGGTCACACTTCTGCATGGCACTTGTCATTATTTAATGTTCAATTAGTCATTTTACTTTCATGGTATCTGAATTGAACACGGCCACCTGCTGGCAAAAACAAAAAATTGAACACTGCCGTCTCTAAAGGCATAATTACCATGCTCATGTCGTATGACTCTGACCGATAATTAAACCCAAGCTGAAGAATTAATAATGATAAGATTCTACTGACTTCGCTTGAACCCCTCAGTAAATAATTATTCATTTAAGACTTACTGAAAAAGGTACAGCCCCGGCATTAAGTTACCTCGAATTTAGCAAACAATAAGACTAATGCACGGCACATCATTTATACCACTCCACTCCTGTCATTTGTAGAAGCTTTGGTCATAAATATATTATTTGTAGTATTTTAATGTTTATTTTTTAATTTTATCTTTATTTAATTGTTACTTCTTCCGTTTCTTATTATAAGAGACGAATAACTGAATTACATTAATAAAAAAATAGTTAAAATTAGTTAAAAACAATCAATGTTTAAAAAATATAATTTTTTTTTTCAAAAATGCTCTCATTAATAAGGAGAGAGAGCATGAGAGAGAACAATTAAATTATTGAAAGAAAGAGAAGTGGGAGGGAGAGAGAGTGTGAGTTGGAGACAATAAATATGGGTAAAATAGAAAATCAACACAAAAAAATAGAGACAACTTTTAAGTGTCTCTTATATATAGGAACATGCCATAAGCATCAATGTCTCTTATAATAAGGAACGGAAGGAGTATTAGAAAAGGACAAAAAAGAAAAAGATACGAGAATAATTTGTAAATATAAAAAGAGATAAAACTTTAATAAGAGTAAAATTAAAATAAATTAATTTAATATTTTTATGCAAAAATATGTTACAAATGACTTACATCAAAAATCATAGTGATAAACTGTTTTCAAAATTATAGGAACTTGAGAAGCTTGGTGAAGTGGGACATATAAAACAAAGAAGGAAAAAAAATTATAAAACAAGTTTTAGAGGTTATCATTCTTCACTATAAAAATTGTCACTATAAACTGTTTTAGTTGTTATTGGAATTTTTTAGTAATTATTTCTCTTTCTTGTAATTCTCCCTCAACTAATTAACTAAAATCCATTTATTGCTCTTTGCATTATTAATCAAATTATACAAAGACTTAGGAGAAAAATTAATCATGGAGAATTAGTGGGACAATTTATATATCCTTTGTTTGATAAAAGTAAAGTCAGCATGCAACAAAAGGTATAATCCAGCGTCCATTATTTTTCGCTCTCATATCCCACTCATCCTCCAATTTATATTTGTTTGTTTAGCACCATAATTATTTTAAAATTTTGTGCCCATGATGTGATTAAAAGTAATGAACTTTTAATTAACTCTTATGTACAAAGGGGAATATATTCTCTATTTCTGGTGCAAATAAAAAAATACGCACAATTCAAGCTGTTTGTGTTTGTATTTAATTTAAACAGTGTTTTAAGTAATAATAATATTTTTTTGAATATTTTTTAAAATTAGTTTTGTTTATGTATTTAATATTTGTTAAATAATAATAATAATAATAGTAATGCTGGTTAAACTTAAATCTAAAAATGACGGTGCTGCTAGATGGAGGCATGGAAGCTGGTGAGCTGTGTTGAGTCTTAATGAGATACTAAATCCAGTCAATGCCATTGCAAAGGTTTACAGTGACACAGTCCACTGATGTAGGCAGCCATTAAAGGCCTTGATAATGACCACATAACCAGGGCATCCATCTACCCTGCTCTATTTAGCACCAAAAATAAGTGATATATAGTCCATCACATTTTTCCTTTTTTTTGGAAAAAAAAAAGAGGCTTTGTATTAGATTTTATACATAAGACTCTTGTTTCCCTCGCCATTAATTAAAATATTTTTAATTACACTTTTTTTTTGGGGTAGTTTTAAATGGTTTCGATCAAGATACGATTGTATCAGTACTAATGCATTAGTTAAATTAATAATGATAATTGAGGAATTAGGAAAGCATATATAGAAGTATGGCATTAATAGTGTATGAGTTGAGAGCTCAGCATCAAGCAGTCATGACTTATGAGAGCGTTTGGTGACTCTTTTCCTTTTCGTTTACGGCACTGAAACACTCTATGGGACCCCTTGATATGTGCTGCAGTCCCAAATTAAATCTGCACGTAACTTCATATTAATATCAATCTAATTACACTTAATTAATTCTCAGCTTTGATTAAATATTTCCATGCTCACCACTCTCAAATCTTCATTGTAGTGATTACAACAATTAATTGTTCCTCACTCTGACAGGTGAAAGACTTTTCAAATTCCAACTAAAAACTAAAACAGAGGGAGAGAGAAGGGTGGGTTACCGCAATGAAGCCTAAATTTGAATCGTGGAATCTAATTGGCTGGTTTATTATTATTATTTTTTGGTACAAGAAATTTTAGGGAGTGTTTGGATAGAAGCCAAACCATGATTTCAAAAGTGCTTTTACAGTTTACAAAATAAATATGTGGAGGAGTTTGTCTCGTTTTGCGAAAAAGTACTTTTCAAAAGTAATTTTGAGGGTTGCCAAACACCCCTTTAGACTGGTTCGGACTCAATCCAAGCTAAAAGTAAAGCGTTTGAATGGTTCCTTCTAAGTGATACTAATGTTGTGCTTATGTTATGCCCTCAGGTGTTAATCTAGACGCTCTCATTCTAGGATGCCTACCAAGAACCATGACGGGGAATCGAACTCTCTCTTTTTGAGTAAGAGAGCGTAGTTCCTACGGCTGAACCCATAAATGATGGGTTAATTGGCTGGTTTAGGTAGTTGGGATGATGATTAAAATTGTTTGGGTCAAAATAGAGAGGAGGATTATAATTGGGCCGGCCTCATCCGAAACTATTTTGGGCAGATTCTTGGGGCAGATTGAGTTAGGCCCAAGCACAACTGTTTGCATTTGGTCTCTATGGGGGGAAGTAAAAGTGGAAAACAAATAACAAGAGTTGGATTTGGTAAAAAAAACTCGTCCTCCACAAAATGGTGAATTAATATTTAAATTTTTATTGAAAGAGGTACCCACTTTCAGACTCAACAATACTTTGAATATGATTACTTTTAATAAAAAGGTATCTATGTCTATAAAAGTGCAAAACAAATTTCCCCTTGTTCTGAGACAATTTGGTCACCCGTCACACCACTCAGTCAAAAAAAGTTAATTCAAATGGCTCTATCAGTTGGATGGGTAAATGATGATTAAATAAAATAGTTTTTTTTTTGCCAACGGATTAAATAAAATACTTAATCATCAAAAAATAGTTACTGTGGGACAATTGTGAAAGAATTATATATAAACAACTAGATAGAAAAATTAGCGTCTCACATAATATTGAGCATTTTACCGTACTGTTTTTTCAATTTGTCTCACATAACAACTTTATTTCATAAGGGTTAATTAATCCGTAAGTCCTTATAGTTTCAACCAATTTTGAATCAGGTCCCTATAGTTTTTTTTCTTTTTATTAGATCCTTATACTTTTACCTTTTTTTAATTAGGTCCTTGTATTTATTTTTCTTTTAATTAAGTCCTTATAATTTCATTAAATTTTTAATCAGGTCCATGTAGTTTTAATTTTTATTTATTAATTAAATATAAGCTTAATTAAATAGATTAATAATGAAATATAAAATATTAATAAGTAAATTAAATTAATAATTATGTAATAAAAAATAATAGAATTAATTAATTCAGGAACAATTAATTTTTTTGCTGAAAAATTTAAAATCATTATAATAATTCAATATCTTTAGAATATTATTGTTTATAAACTAATATTAAATAATATATACTATTTTATGTTTATATAATAATACTATTAGAATTCATAAAATAAAGAATAAAAAATTCAGGGACTTAATTAAAAATAAATGAACTTATAAGGATTTGATAAAAAGAAAAATAAATACAAGAACCTAATTAAAAACAAGTGAAAGTATAAGGATCTGATAAAAAGAAAAAAAACTATAAGGACCTAATTCAAAATTCGTTGAAACTATAAGGACTTGCGAATTAATTATCCCATTTCATAATCATAGAAAATTTTTAATATTTTATTATTTTAATCTTATTTGCGATTATAAATTAATTTGTTAACTTGATATTATGTAAAGATACGTACAATTATTATCTTCTCATTCTTTTTAAAAATATTGACCATCTAATTATATATTCTTTTAGCGAAAATGCTCATTTTAAAATTTCGTTTTCAAATTTTTACTTTTGACGGAGCTTGTTATGTTGGGCTCAACTTGCGGCTGGGTCATCCCTGGTGTTCATGGGGCGGAGGTCAGGCTGACCGAGTAGCCCATCCTGACCCACGATACTTCCAATTTAAATACTCTTCTAATTTTTAATATAAAACCTATTTAATTAATTTAATTATATTAATAAAGTTAAGTAAGTTAGTTAATTATAAAAAATACGACATGTTTTTTTATAAAATACTATAATTATTTTTCTTGATATCCTCCCTCTCTCTTCTACTTGATTATGGTTAAGAGAGTATCCATAGAGATAATTTAGAAAAAATTGATAAATATGATAAATAGGTCTTATATTTATGATTAAAATCAACTTAACAATTAGGTCCTATATTAAGGATCGGAGGAGGATAACTTTTTTTTTGGTCCAATTAATAAGGAGTTAGCTCCCGCTATTGGTATGATAATTCTATTAGTAGGTGATATGTAAATACTTTTTTAAGTACTTTTTGAGCCTAGAAGCATATCTTAGTTTTTGTGAGCATCTGAGATCTAACTTGCCTATGTTTTTTTTTTAATAAAAAAAAGGACCTTGAGATGTATTTATGATGTAAAATGCAGTGTAATTTCTACTGCATACATTATGATGTATTTATACAACAAAATGTATTATGGAATTTAAATTTAATTTTAAACAATTTAAGGTCGAGTCAATTCTATTAATTGTCCACAGACCACGGTTAGATGACTTAAAAACACACCCTCACACACATACGTGCACGTGCAAGTGCAAATTAAACAATACTACGTTAGATAGATTTTAAAACAACGTGTAATATAACAACGATATTAAAATGGTTGCCAGATGCGAACGACGCTTTCGGTGGCTGCAGATAATGGCTTTCAAGTTAGTTGAATTTGATCGATGAATAACAAAATTAACAACCACCATATATTGACTTGTGTAGAAAAGCAACATACTAACAACGTCCATAATAAGTTTGGAATATTTAGATGAAATGTACGAGATCACCAAGACATGCCTTTTACATAATTCTTCCTATGAGGTAATATTTAATCTTAAATATAACATTTTAATCTCTTTTATTTTTTATATTTATTATTTTTTAAAACTAATTTACTTATGGGGTAAACCCACTTAAAGGTTTGGAATTTGAGTGCACCTTAGAGAAATCATGTTATGTTTATCCTAAAATGTAAGCTTTACACAATCCTAAAAATGAGTTAAAATAGATTAAAGACCCTAAATATATAAAAAATGTAACTTATTTTGTTAAAATATTTTTATTTACGGAGACAGCGAATGAAAAAAGTGAGTAGAAAAAAAGAGGTGACGAGTTGAGGGGGAAAAAAACAGAGAGAGGCATATAATTAATTATAAAAATATATTAAGTCACTAGGCAAATCCACACCCTTTCAAGACTTAAAGTTCATGCTACCTTCGGTTCTTAATATAAATTTTTTTTTGATTTTATTTTGATTATAAATATAATATTCCAATCCATTTTATCTATCATATTTATATATTTTTTTATAAGATAGTCTTTCTAATAATTGTAGTTTTAGCCAACACACTTGATTAGCAAAGATATTTAGGAAAGACAACACTTATTTATTACAAATAATTAACTTAACTTATTTTTTTAATCTTTTTAAATTAGTTAATTAAGTCTTATAATTAGAATAGGAGGTAATATTTTGAACAGGAACAAGTAAAAAAAAATGAGCCGATAATAAGTAAAAGAATTATTATTTAAAAAAAACATGTCATATTAAAATGGTTAAAAGGGTTTGTAACACGGACCAAAAGTACTAATAGGAAGAGTCAAATCGTACAAGCTACGGGCGAAGCACATGATCATGTGGTGAACGGTATTACAGGAATTAGGATCGTATTGCACTGTCAGAGAGGATGCATTATTAAAGTTTTTGAAATTAAAGGTCCGGAGCCAGAAAGTACATTGAAGATTCATCATGCACGCACATTGAAAACGACAACACCCCATTTTCCTTTTCCAACATCAACAAACGACAACTCACAAGCTTGCTTCCTTGCATATAATATATGGTACGACACTGCGCCCTTCTCTGTTCAAATACAACTGAATAATTCCGAACTACTCCCTCCGGTTCGTTAATATTATATTAGAGCCTTGACAATAATTTTAAATAAGAAAAATTATTTAAAAAATCATCAAATAGAAAAATTATAAATAGAGACCTGTTATAATATTCATATGTTTTTGACAATAATTTTGTAAGTGAGTACTTGTGTGCAAATTTTTAATTTTAGTGTTCTTTTTTTGGGGATTTTTTCTCTTTTAAAATAATATTTTAATTTATTTTATTTCTCATATTTATTTATTTTTATAAGTTAGTCATTATAAATATGGTAATTCTAGTCAATACACTTAATTAGTAAAGATATTTAGGCAAAGACAACACTTATTATTACAAATAGCTAATTTAACTAGTTTTCTCATTTATTCAAATTAGTCAACTGGTTCTTATATTAAAAACCGGAGATAGTAGTTCATAAAATATAATATTTAATTTTAAATATAATAATTCAAGTTATTTTTTTTAATTTATAATCTTTTAAATCATTCTATTAATTACATATATCACTAATTAAAAGAGTTTACATCAATAAAGGTAATGTAAGAGGGTATTTTAAGAAAATCAATAAAATTTTTTTTGCAAATAATTAATTTGAATAATCTTTTTAAAATTTATGAGTCAGTAATGAAGCTGTTATATTTAAAATGGAAAGAAGTATTATTTTAGGGGAAATCACAAATAAAGACCCTCGAATTAGCAAAATCACTCTATGGTCACCTGAAAATGCTAAATTATCATGAGGGACCCGGTCTCAAATTGCAAATAGCAAATGTTGGTGAAAAGACGAAATTGCCCCTCAGTCAATCAGATTCATTAATGAAGGCTGAGACAAACAATGTGATCGTGGAGAGCTTGGAGGAGAAGATTGGTGGTGCACATGGTTGAGAATCAAGTAAGTAATGCTTGTAATGTTTCTAAGTATACTCTTCTTCTTCTCTACCCTGTAAGACCGAGGAATGTGATGTTGTTCTTGAATGTGGTGAGTGGCATTGTGGGTTGTTGGGTGATAGGTATGGAGGGAGTGAGCGGTGGAGTTGATCATGGAATAATACTGTTTAAGGAGGGTTCGGTTGGGTTGAGATTCAAAATATTAGTCTTTGTAGTCAGATTGTTGACCTGTGATTTTCATGACGCAGGTTGCCACTGATCTCTGTTAGGAATATCACGAATGGGAGAGTGGGGGAGGGGAAATGGAAGGAGGTAATAATTATTAGTTTGAGTATGAAGTTAACGGTGGTGCAGTGGGGGGAGAGGAGTAAAGATCTTGTCATTTAGAATGTCCAACTTGTAAAACCCTAATGTCAAGTGGGGAAGAGAAGAGTTAGTTGGTCTTGATTTGTAAATGCAAATTTGATTGAATAAAAGTATAGTGAAGCTAATATATTTTTTTATATGTAAATTGTTGTTCCAGGTTAGGATGACAAAATGAACTGTTACAATGGGTCAAGCTGTTGGAAGGAATTGTTTTGTTTTTTCCATGTTGGTGGGTATTTTGAAAGAAACAGTGAAGGTGAAGTTAAATATGGTGGAGGGAGTGTGAGAGCAAGCATCATAAAAGAAGGGATAACACTGGAGGAATTAAGAGAAACAATATCACATTTGGTACACAATGATGCTAAAGGGTGCGAAATTAAGTACACGGTTAAGTTTGCTGAGGGCACACTGGTTGATCTTTATGATGAAGGTGATATTTGCAATATGTTTAGATATAACGATAGCAGTGCTCATTTGTATGTAGCAGCGAAAGGGAACCAGAAGGAAGGTGGAGCAGTGAATGATGGAGAAATGTAAGCGGTTAAAGTTTTGCAGTTGATAGTTATTGTTCGGTAATGGATTATTGTTAATACCCAAAGAAATGTTGTTATCATGTGCACTGCGCAGCAGTAGAAAGTTGTTATTTGGTAATGAATTGTTGTTAATTTAGATATAAATCTTGTAATTAAGGTAATGAAGTTGCGGTTGGAAGTTGTAATTTGGTAATGAGTTGTTACTAATTTCCATTCAAATGTTGTTATATTGCTTAGTTTGTTACAGTAGTAAGTTGTTATTTTATAATGAATTGTTGATATTTCCCATACAAATCTTGTTATTATGCTAACTTTGTTACAGTAGAATGTTGTTATTTGCTAATGTGTTGTTGCTAATTTCTATTCGAACGTTGTTATTATGGGTGTAGGGGTGAGAATTTGTTTGGGCTGTCGGGAGAAATGACTGAAGGTGTGGTGAACCTTGGTGATAACTATGAACCACTCATTGTTGACTATGGTGCTGAATGCCTAACGTATGAAGGAGGGGGTTTAAGTCAGACAAACTTCAGTGACGGTTCAGGGAGTGAAGGGACATTGAGGGGTAATTTGAATTGCATGAAATGGGTTGGAGTTTTTGCAGGAGTGGGGCAATATATTCCACATGCCCAAGCTTTTAGGGAGGCTGTGTACAGGTTTAGTATTGCACAGAAGTTTGCAACGACATATGTGAGAAACAGTAGGGAGAAGATGAATGTGAGGTGTAAAGTGGAAGGGTGTCCATGGAAGATTTGTGCAAATGCTGTTGGGAGGGATACTCTTTTATTACGCGTGACCACATTCGTTAATGAACACATTCATTCAGCGCAAGATAACCTAGATGTCACTTTTGCTGGCAATGCTGCGTTGACGTCATCAATAATACTTGAGGAGATAAGGAACCACACCGAAAAGCGTCCTACTGAAATAAGGAAGACACTGGAAAGGGAATATGGTGTGAGGCTAACATATGCTCAAGCTTACAGAGCAAAGGAAAAGGCCATGGAACACATACATGGGAAACCGGAAGAATCCTATATGTTCATACCATGGATATGCCAAAGATTAAAGGAAACTGATGATAAAACAGTTGCTGAATGGGCTTCCATTGGTAATACATTTGGGCGGGGGGTTTTTTGAGTGGTGCAAGGGCTATATTATATGTTGATGGAACTCATTTAAGTGGTCCATATAAGGGGACACTACTCTCAGCGTCGGGATATGATGCAGATAATGACTTGTTGCCTTTTGCAATAGCAGTGGTGAAATCAGAGAACCTTGATGACTGGACTTGGTTTCTGTTCAAAATTAAAGAAATTGTTGGTTCGGTGCAGGTGACAATTGTGTCAGACCGACACAATGCCATAATAGGAGCTGTCCAAGCAATATTTGGAGGTGAAAGACATGCGTATTGTTATAGGCATGTGAAGGAAAACTTCAGCGCTGAACAAGTGAAAGTAAACAGAGGTAAAAGGACAAGCCAATGGTCAAAAGAAGATGCATTAAAGGTTCTTGATAGAGTAGCTTATGCAAGGGTTGATAGTGACTTTGATAATGCAATGGCAGAGCTGAGAACTATGTCTCCTGAGTTACATGATTGGGTTATCAATCAAGGTGATGTGAATAGGTGGGCAATGAGCAAGTTTCCATTTAAAAGATGGGACAATATAACAACCAATATAGCTGAGTCTTTCAATTCTTGGATGGTGAAGGAGAGAAAGCATAATGTGGCGCAAATGATCCATGAGCATCGGGAGAAAGTAGCAAGGAAGATGCATGCATCATATATGTGTATGAGTAAGTGGAGGAATTGTGTTGGGCCAAAAACCGAGGCAAAGGTTCTGGAGAATGTGTATTTCAGTAGGTATATGAGCTGTGACAATTATGGAGGCGGAAGACTGTGTGTACATACATCTCGTGGAGATCAAAGAGTAGACCTTGGTCTACACCAATGTAGTTGTCTTGGTTGGCAAATGTCAGGAATTCCATGCTGCCATGCTTGTGCAGCCATTAAGACTGTGGGGGGAAATGTATATGAATATGTTGAAGATTGTTACAAAATTTCAGCACAGGAGAAAATATATGGCAGGAGCATGGTTCCAGTGGTAACAATCGATATGCCTAACCCAAATGACTATAGGTTTGAGAATCTTGTTGAACAAACCTGCTTTTACCACCAAATACAAGTAGGCCTCCTGGAAGACCAAGGACTAAACGGCAGGAATCACAATTCCAGAACAAAAAAGTCTACCATTGCACCAGATGCCACCAACCTGGACACACAAGGAGGAGTTGCAAAAATCCCAACCCATTTTGAAGTTCATTTCTACAAGCGACAACTAATTTTTTGGTGTATATACGCTCCACTCTTCTTAATTTTTTTGGGAGAAGGGTGTTGCTAGTTGCATAGCTACACAGCTATTTTTGCAAGTAATATGTTTGCTGACAAGGAAAAAAGAAGTCAACGACGTTGTGAATGTCTTTTTGTTATTGACTATTGCAAAATCTGGTTGTTGTAAACGGACCTCTTACTTTTTGCTAAATGACATTGTATTGCTGTAAATTCCCTTGCTTGTATTGTAAATGCAGACTGCTTACTTGTTATATCAGCAAATAGAGGTTGCTGTCAAACCACATGTGCTTTGTGGTTATTTGACTTAGTATTGCTGTAAACTCCCTTGGTTGTATTGTAAATGCAGACTGCTTACTTGTTATATCAGCAAATAGAGGTTGCTGTCAAACCACCTGTGCTTTGTGGTTATTTGGCATACTGATATTGCCAATTGGTTAACAAAACTTGTTATTTCGCAAAGTGAAGTTGTCACTGGTAAACAAAAGTGGAAAGCTGTCATTTAAACAGGAAAAAATGAACTTCGCCGCTTCCACTTCCGAAGTTGTTATTTCGCAAAGTGAAGTTGTCACTGGGTAAACAAAAGTGGAAAGCCTGTCATTTAAACAGGAAAAAATGAACTTCACCGATTCCACTTCCGAAGTTGTTATTTCGCAAAGTGAAGTTGTCACTGGGTAAACAAAGTGGAAAAGCTGTCATTTAAACAGGAAAAAAATGAACTTTGCCGATTCCACTTCCGAAGTTGTTATTTCGCAAAGTGAAGTTGTCACTGGGTAAACAAAAGTGGAAAAGCTGTCATTTAAACAGGAAAAAAATGAACTTCGCCGCTTCCACTTCCGAAGTTGTTATTTCGCAAGTGAAGTTGTCACTGGGTAAACAAAAGTGGAAAGACTGTCATTTAAACAGGAAAAAAATGAACTTCGCCGATTCCACTTCCGAAGTTGTTATTTCGCTAAGTGAAGTTGTCACTGGGTAAACAAAAGTGGAAAGCTGTCATTTAAAGAGGAAAAAAATGAACTTCGCCGATTCCACTTCCGAAGTTGTTATTTCGCAAAGTGAAGTTGTCACTGGGTAAACAAAAGTGGAAAGCCTGTCATTTAAACAGGGAAAAAAATGAACTTCGCCGATTCCACTTCCGAAGTTGTTATTTCGCAAAGTGAAGTTGTCACTGGGTAAACAAAAGTGGAAAGCCTGTCATTTAAAGAGGAAAAAAATGAACTTCGCCGATTCCACTTCCGAAGTTGTTATTTCGCTAAGTGAAGTTGTCACTGGGTAAACAAAAGTGGAAAGCCTGTCATTTAAAGGAAAAAATGAACTTCGCCGATTCCACTTCCGAAGTTGTTATTTCGCAAAGTGAAGTTGTCACTGGGTAAACAAAAGTGGAAAGCCTGTCATTTAAAGAGGAAAAAATGAACTTCGCCGATTCCACTTCCGAAGTTGTTATTTCGCTAAGTGAAGTTGTCACTGGGTAAACAAAGTGGAAAGCCTGTCATTTAAGAGGAAAAAAATGAACTTCGCCGCTTCCACTTCCGAAGTTGTTATTTCGCAAAGTGAAGTTGTCACTGGTAAACAAAAGTGGAAAGATGTCATTTAAACAGGAAAAAAATGAACTTCGCCGCTTCCACTTCCGAAGTTGTTATTTCGCAAAGTGAAGTTGTCACTCGTCAAACAATAGTAGAAATACTGTAACTTCATTTGAAAAAATTGAAGTTCATGTATCGCTTAACCGGAGTTGTTATTTAGCATACTGAAGTTGTCAGATGTTAAACAAAAGTGGAAATAGTGTCATTTCATAAAAAAAGGTACTTCATATATTGCTTAATGGACTTGTTAATTGGCATATTGATGTTGTCATACGTTAAAGAAAAGTGGAAATCGCATCACTTGAACACAATTTCAATGATGTCAATAAAAATGTCATTTCACCATTACTAATTGTCATAACTGGGTAGCAGTTAGGCCAGACAACAAGTTCACTACACATAATGATAACGCAGTAACATTATCTACAGTCAATGTCCTTCATGGCCCAAATTCTTTTTCTATAGGGACTTTCTCCTCCTTTTGGACGTTCGCCCCTTCTGTGGATGTGGAATAAGATTCAGCGCATCCTCACGGCATTCATTGTTATCATGGTTCACCAGCCACCACATTAGATCACGCCGAAAAGCTGCCACATCTCCCTGCAAAACAGATTCAACAGCAAGTTAATCTTACTTTGCCCCTTTACCAGTCACAACAATTAAGCAAACCACATCACCTGGGTGTATTCTAGTGGAAGATTGGGTTCCCATCTGCTGAGCCATATTAGGACATGCACCCCACAGTCCCTCCTAGGAACAACACCACCATCACAGTTTAACAATTCGAGAATAAATATAGGAAATCAGCAAATTACATGTGCAGTGTATGTATACTCACAAATTACTCTGTTGAGGTACATCAGGCCGCACAATTTCCAAATTTGGCATTTTCTCAGTCAAATCTGGCCTAACCATGCCAATAATGTCGTGGAACCTTTCTCTCTACACATATATCAGATATTCATCAACATCACTATAATTTCAGACAATAATAATACAATGTAATATGCCCAGGTGATTCTTACACATCCTGCTATGGCCATTTCCTGAGGGTCATAGGTGACTGCTTGCTTCTTCTTAGTTGTGGTCTTCTTAGACTGAACAGTTCCTCGCATGGAATCCAGGACATAGAACTTCATGGTGTTGGGTTCAAGGGCAAAGCAAAACCAGTGCTCACCAACAAGTGCAGGACCCATAACCAAGTCACAGTCACCTATGTTGTACCCGACAAATTGAGGAATTATTTGTCGTGCATGGTAGTTAGGGTCCCACCGAGCTGGGTCACGGATCATTAACTCCTAATAAAGAACACAAATTGATTTTGTCAGTTTGCAATTAGTTTCTTTAGACGGTTATTTGCCTTAACAGTGTTGTTACTTTATATACTACACTTGTCATTTGCCTTTGAGGACTTGTAATTTTCATATACAAACTTATCATTTCACAAACTAATGAAGAAACCTCACCATGAAGTCCGCATCAAAAATATGCCTCCTTACACGCCCTTCCACAGCCTGTTGCTCATCCACCACGGCCTTACAAACTAATGACATGACCCTGTTACTAACTCTGTTATTTCCCCCAAGAGAATGCAGCAAGCGTCGGGTAATATCTTCATCATACATTTTAATCAAAGGACTGACAATGGTTGAAGTGAGTTAGCATATGGGTTATGTTAACAAGTGATAACAAAACCCCATCACAAAAGCTGAGTATCACAATACTTACTAGTCGCCTTCATCACCTTTCACACTTCGGCTGACAATGGTGAAGAAAATGTCTTTATCCTCTGCAGGCCTCTTCAACCTTGTTTGTGCCTTCAACTCCAACCAAGGAGACTTAATTTTGTTGAAGCGAACCCTGCTAGATCTCCTTACTTGTTGTGCCTGCACACCTTCAGCTGCTGTCAAAGGTTCCACCCTGATGGGGGTTTGCCTCTCAACAGGGTCAACATATTTGACAATTGCTAGGGGGGATATAGTGACGGCTCTGTCACCCTCCGCATCATCACCTTCAACATTAGATGACAGGTTTATGGGGGTAGTAGGCGTGGGTATGTCACCCTCCATTTCATCATTGTCCTTCTGTGCACTCTGTCCCTCATCCTTGTCCTGACTATCTTCATCATTCTCTCCATCATCCTTTTCCTTGCCTTCCTCCTCACTTGTCCCATCATCACTCCCCCTGTCACCTTCTCCTTGTCCTCCTCCTCCTCCTCTCTTGTCTCATCATCACTCCCCTCGTCATCTTTCTCCTTCTCCTCACTACTCTCACCATCACTCCCTCCATCATTCTTCTGCACAGCTTCACTAGTCTCACCAGCATGCTGTCTCTCCTCTTCATCGTCATCTTCAGACCCACTAACAATTGATGCGAGTGTCTCAGCAGGAGCCTTTCCTTTTCTCTTCCCATCTGCCTCTCTTGGAATGTGCACCTTCAACAGCTCCTCATCTACCATATTCATCAGCCTCTGATGGCTTTCTTCTATCCTCTTCATTAATCGTGCACGCAACTGCTTCAGCTCCTGCATGACAATGGCGTTTATCAATTTACTAGCAACATAATTATACCACATCATGATCTCACTATTGCAGATGACAAGCTCACTTTACCCAATGACAAGTTAAATATTATAAATAACAACTTCAGTATATGAAATTACAAGCTTACTACACTATAACAAATTACAACCTCTCCCTATTGCGAATAACAAGTTCATCAGTAGTATAAATAACAACTTTGGTATGTCAGATAACAACTTTACTATATCAAATGACTAGTTCAGTTTAGCCAATCACAACTAATAAATTATAATTAGCAACTTCGATACATCAAATAACAACTACATTGTAACAAATGACAGGTTCACTTGACCCCATCACAACTCAGGCATAATCAATAACAACTTTATCAAATAACAACCCAAACCTGAACTTTACCGAATGACAAGTTCACATTACCCAATCACAACTTTGGTACCGTTTTTAACAGGTTAAGTTTATCAAGTAACAATGTCAACTATAACAAATGACAACTTCACTAAACCTAATCACAACATAAGTTTTATATATACCAAGTCAATTTATCAAATGACAACGTAACTATCACAAACAAGAAGTTCACCAAGAATATCACTCTACCAAAGATATACATACCGGGTCCAGAGAATCAACATTTATCCTCTCGTCTTTGCCAAACACAACATCACTCCCTTTCTCACCATACAACAGCCCCCTAACGCTCTTCCTCTCAGTATTTGCCAATTCTTTGATCTTCTCATCTGTCCAGTATTGGATAGCACTGGTGGAGCCTCGCTGTGAACCTTGAATGAGGTTAAAATGCTCACCGAAAAAAAGCTGCAACACCACATATCATCACCAATTACATTGTTCATATTGCCAATAAAGTATTGCACAGTGAGAACAAAATAGTCATACCAGAAGCAAGTATACGCAGCCACCAACAGTACTGCTCCCCTGCCCATCATTACCCTGTCTATACAGCTTCACAAAGTCAGCCATTTCTTTCCATAGGTCCTCCATAACATGTGTTGCCCAATCATACTTTCCAAAGTCATCCATCGTGGAACGCATGACTCTCACTAGCCGCTCACTCACTTCTGAGCTAGATGACGGACATAGAAAGGTACCCAGCGTGTATAGGACAAACAAGAATTCAAATCTGTGATCTTCCTCCCCAGAAATAATGTCACATCTGTATTTTGCTGAATGGCACTCTCCGATACTGATTCTTCAAGTTCTTGTACATTTCATCATCCTCCGAAACTTCAATTTTAATCTTCTCCCCACCATGGCGTATTCCTAGGAGCTTGTCAACATGTTTTGCTCCTATTTCCTCAGTTTTCCCCCCGTATTGTAAATTGATGTGTTGGTGGGTCATGATCTTAGCATAGTCACAAGGAGATCGCGGGGAAGTCTCTTCAATCCAACCTTCAACAAGCTTCCAAATCCTCCTCCTCTCCACCCTATCCCTTAACTCATCATTATTATTCACAAAGTGCAGTAATTTCTTAAAACCTTTCAAGGACACTCGGGTTAAAAATGATGGTACATATTTCTTTTTCTTCTCCTCTTCAATCTTTTCTGGCCTTCTTTTCTTCGCCTCCTTTGTGTACCTCTTCCTCTCCTCATCAGACAAAGCTCTCCATGCCTTTGACACAGCGTCTCTTTTTTGTTTGCCTCTGATATCACTATCACCTAATGTTGCCAAATACTCCCTTCTGAATAGCAACCAGCCATTGTGTGCCGGCTTTGATCTGGAGGCTCCCTCAGATGCCATGTCCTTTTTCCTGCAAAATATTCAACATACAATAGTTCACTAACACAACTTATTAACTGACTAACAACAATTCTGTCAATACTCGTTCTGTCAATCAAACGCCTATGATAAACTTGTTATTCTCTCTACAAAAGTTGTCAATTCTTTAAGCTCAACTTGTTATTCCCACATACTTATCATAATTGTTATTTCTGATCATACACTAGTAGTTTAACTTGTCATTTGAAATGATAAACTTGTCTTATTGTCATACTCAGCTTTGTTATTCAAACAAGTCATTTCCTATTATCAAATTCTTACTTCGCATACAAATCTTGTTATTCACTGTTATAACTTTGTTATTTCCCATTACCAACTTGTCAGTTTCGCATTGACATCTTCTTATTCCCAATTAATCAACTTGTCATTTCCTATTCTTAAATTATCATTTTCGTTACAGACTTATCA
>NW_021637824.1:0-25148 GCF_004799145.2 Neltuma alba | reverse complement strand
TAATCTGATTCTGATTCTGGTTCGAGGAGCATCGTTAAATTAAGAAAATAAAAATAATATTTAAATATTCATGTCATTTATTAACTTATATTTAATAAAATTTATCATTAAATATAATAATTATGAAAATGCAAACAACTTTATGAACTTCATGTCCTCTTAGCATTATTATACATCTATAAGTAATTTTAATAAATAAAAAGCAAACACAATCACATTCTTAAAATCACTTATAAAAAAAATCCAAACAGAAATCACGATTAGCCAGTGTTACCTATAAAATTCACGATTATCTAAAATCATAGTTATTCACCGCTAATCCAAATAGGCCCTAATCAATAATAGTGAGGCAAAAAAAACATAACTTAATATAATAGGTTAAGAACATGTTCATTCTCAAAAAAAATATATATATATAGGTAGAGGAGGATTGTTCTAAGGGGGTGTTTTGGCATCCTTCAATAGCAATTAAAAAAAGTACAAGCCAATAAAATTTTTTTATATAATTATCTTGTATATCGTAAAATTATTTTTAAAAAACTAATCCAAACCTAATTAACATCTGAAGAGAGTAAAGAGATATGCGATTAGCATGTAAAGCCAATATCTTTGTAGCCATGTGAGATTCGATGGATAACTGTAGGAAGCGAATAAGTCATACTTAGGAGTCCTTAATTTCATGGTGTGAATTTTTCATAATTGGTGTCATTTTTCAATCTCT
Organism: Neltuma alba; assembly: GCF_004799145.2. Classification (NCBI taxonomy): domain Eukaryota; kingdom Viridiplantae; phylum Streptophyta; class Magnoliopsida; order Fabales; family Fabaceae; genus Neltuma; species Neltuma alba. Next base: position 24,427 of record NW_021637824.1, on the reverse strand, counting down.
GGCAGGTCATACCATTCATGGAAATTTCTAAGATGCCTTCATCATGCGTCGCCCCAGCAAGAAATGTCCTTATTATCTGTGGCCATGCTAGAGAAAAATGACAAAACATGCGTCATTATCATTGTTCCAAGATGCCTCAATTATGCGTCTCCCCTTGTTTTTCAATCTCATTTTCTTAGTTATCTTTGGAACCAAGATGAGATTTTGAAAGGAAAAAAATTTTAGGTCCATCCCATTTTCAGTCCGGTCGTCTTCAGAATTATCTTTGGAAGACTAGTTGGAAGTAGACTTGGACATTTCTTACAACAAGTCCGCAAGAATAATTATTAGGCGTGCGGTCTTTCGTGTCATAGTTCAAATATGAAGTGCTAATAAATAGTCTTCCATGTCAGTAATTGGAAAAATGATGGCATTATTTGATATTGGGCTACAAAAAAAATTTTGACTTTCAATAGTAACAAAAGTCACTGCTAAAAATTAAAAAACCGTTACTGAAAATTTTTAACAGCGACTTTTTGTCGCCGTCAAGCTGTTGCCGTAGGCAGTTACGTAGTTGTATCTCATTCCTGCAAGCTACAACCTTTTAGTTATATGCTTCTGGACACTTCATATTTTTCTCCCTTACCTATGCGAACTTGTCTCTTATTATTATACTACCTCCGGTCCTAATTATAAGAGCCAGTTGACTAATTTGAGAAGATTAAAAAAGTAAATTGAGTTAGTTATTTGTTCTAAATAAGTGTTGTCTTTCCTAAAATATCCTTGCTAATCAAATGTATTGACTAGAACTATCATTGTTAGAAGGGCTATTTTGGAAAAAAATGTATAAATATGATAGACAAAGTGGATTGGGGTTTTATATTTAGGACCAAAATAAAATTCAAATAGAGTCTTATATTAAGAACCGGGAGGTAGTAACTAGTATTGTGAGAAGCTAATTTATCATGACATAACGAATCAAGACTTGAATCTCTACTGAGAGAGATACCTACATTTATGTTCTATTTAGCATGAAGCATTGAAAATGAGGGATACTAATTAGGATTAGGATTGAAAAAATATACTAAAAAATTGTTTAGTATAAGGAATTACTTATTACTTGGAATTAGGCAAACATATATAAGGATTGTGAATATGTAGAGTTTTATTCTATATTATGTAGAAATATATATTTTATAAATTTTATTAAAAATCATGTATCTCAAAACCTTTACTATTATTAGTATTATTTATATATGTATCTATAGCATTATTTTCCCCAGATAATATTATTAATATATATATATAGGAAATTCTATAGAAAGTCATACTGTTCATAAACGCGGTACAAAATTGTTAGCCGACAATCTAATACTTCCCAAGCATTTGAAAACTAAAAACTTTCCTGTATTCTTTCTAATATTTTGTTAAAAAATTTTATATGGTTAGTATATAAGTATATATTCTCATTGATCTATATTGACCAACTTACTCTCCTATATATTACAAAATTGCCTTAAAAAATTATTGGTGATAAATACCATACCTAAAAATTCAAAATTATAATTATAATTATATATATAAGATTATATTTCATTGTTTTACAAAATATTTTGGGCCCCTCTCTTCTGATCTCATCCTAGTTCCGCCAATGCATTCATCTTTCATTCTTCATCGCTTCCGCAAGGTGAGAAAAAACAGCATGCAGCCTCAACTACTGCAACAAAAGCCTCTGTTCTTCTTCTTATTGAGCTTCATAATCTGGTCATGGTGGACTCTTGACGGCGTCGTTTCGGACCCTCAGACGAATCTAGTGCGACTATGGTGTGACCCCCAAGACGGCGACAACGATGGGTCCATCATGAAGGAGATCCTTGACGAAACGTTTGGAGATCTGAGAGCTCAGATCCAAAACCAAAACAAACACTTCGCCAGAGCTCAATCAGTGAAGGCTAACATCCCCGTTTATGGCCTTTTTCAGTGCAGAAACTACCTCTCCCTCGCCGATTGCCTCGCTTGCTTTGACGTCGCCGCCGTAAACATCCACAACTGCTCCGCCAGGGCATACGCTGCCCGTCTTGTCTACGACGGCTGCTTCCTCAGGTACAACTAGCTAGTTCCCCAACCTCAAGTTGGACTTTTTCTTTCTCTCTCTTTTTTTTTTTTTGGGGGGGGTGTTTGGGAATAAATACTGTGAGTTGTGACATTACTATGGTTGCGCTGCCTGCGTTAAAAGTTAGAGCAGCAGAGAGTAGAGAGTAGAGACAAAGGGGAAAACAAGAAACTAGGTAATTTCTTTGTGATGCATATATGATGCTATAATTGCAATAGATACAATGATATAAAATGAAAATAATAATAATTTCAAGTACTACCTCCAGTTCCAAAAGCTAAATAAATAAAGGTTGAATTTGATTATAAATATAAAATTTAATCTAATTTATTTTTATATTTATTATTTTTTGCTAAACTAATTTACAGAACTTATAGATTGATATATAATTTAATGCCGTAAAAATATTTTAGGGAAGATTACCTCACATTTGTTATAATTAACTAATCCATTAGACTTTTTTTAACCAACTCAAATTAATTAAGTATTTTTTATATTAAAGAGACCGAAGGGAGTATTATAATTTTAATGATGAAGTAACATTTCTTTTGTGACTAAACTTACGTTGTATGATCATTAAACGTAGAAATCTAAGTCAAATATTTTTTTTGCTATAAAATTTCTCTAAAATACATAAATATTTTGAAAAAAATTATTTATATTGTTCTTCTCAAAGAAACAAATCCATTTCAATTTATAATAAACTTCAGGAGGGATGAAGCCTTGGCACTTTCAGAATATAACATGAACTTTCAGATTATTTTTGTCCGTACTTATAGGGAAGGCAATTTTGTAGCTTATGTTTTTAGCTAATCGTAGTCTAACCTGTGATAATGAATTGTACAGGTTTGAGGCACCACTAGTGAGACTTAGTGGCTGTTTTTTGCCCACGTTTTGTTTTGTTAATGAACATATGTTTACAGGGTGTTTTGCCTTGTTTCTTGCCCAAACAAAAAAAGTTCTTTAAAGCCGTAGGGCGCAAGTAAATTTCAAGAAACCACTTTTTACATTTACTTTTAATGAAAAACTGGTAATAATTATATGACACTTAAAGAGAAAAAGAAAATTGGCGAGGGAATTTTACTCCGTTGCTTATTTACTGTTTTTTTAAGTGTCTAATTTAAAAAATGAATTATATTTTAGACAAACGTATAAATTATAAAAAGCACCCACCCTATCCCAAAACCACAAGTTAAATAGGATCTGAGGGTGTAGAAATGAGATGGTCAAACTAATTTACATCTTTTAGAGACTTACTCATTTGTTACTTTGATGTGTGTTTAAAATGAAGGTATGAGAACAGTCAAAGCTTCGACTGGGCCACCGATAGTTGGAGCAACGTAGTATGTGGGAATCAGACAATAAAAGATTCTCCGGCTCTTTCTTCAACTGTGCAACAAGTGCTAAGGAATCTAGGCAAAGCAACCCCAAGAATCCCTGGTTCCTATGTGGCCACTAAGACGCCTGTCCCTAACAGTAATGATCTGAATATTTATGGCTTGGCTCAATGTGTTGACACTGTCCCACAAAAGGGGTGCCAGACTTGTATTAACATTGCTTTAAGACACTTTCAGAATTGCCTCGCCAACACAGATGCTAAGACTTACGATATTGGCTGTTTCGTGAGATACTCCACCACTGCCTTCTTTGCTCTTAATCAAACCGTTGATATCAACCCCTTCTTGAAACAAGAACAAGGTAAAGTTACAATCTTCAAATGCATAATTATTGTATATATACACATTTGCTTTTACAGATGAAATTTTAATTAAGTCCCAGGCCAGCATATGAATATATATGTATATATTTACATATATGATTATAGGGAGTTATTTGCATAAACTTCAAATGCATCGTTGTACGTTGGAGCTTGATTAGAAAAGTTTCCCGCCCTGCAGGTTCAAGCAATAAGGGGGCCATCATTGGCATTGTTATTGGATGTTTAGTGCTTTTCTTTATCTTCCTTATTGCATTATTTGCGTGGATTAGATCACGAAAAACCCAAAAGAGAGTTCCCAGAGGTAAACAAGGTCTCCAATTTGATTTTTCTCAGCATAAAAAGTCAAGGGATTTCACCTTTATGAAAGGGGAAATCTCTGGCTTTTTTTTAATCAAAAAATAATGATGAGAAGTTGAATTGATTAATGTCGTGTTTAATAGGAGATATCACTGGAATTAGCATGTTGAAAGCCGCGGTTAATTACAATTATGGGGATTTGAGGTCTGCAACAAAAAATTTCAGCATTGAAAATAAACTTGGAGAAGGCGGATTTGGTGCAGTATATAAGGTAACTATACATTTTGATTTTCATCAATATTTTGATATAGATCATGTTCCAAAAGCGTACAAGCATGTCTCTTCTAATTGAGTTTTACCTAGTGTTGTAAAAGATTACCTTTTTTTAAAATAAAGGAGAAAGGTATAGAACCTCTAATTTGACGCCTCTTAATCATCATGAATAGGGTACCTTGAAGAATGGAAAAATAGTTGCGGTGAAGAAATTAACTTCACGACAATCCAAGAGGGTAGAAGAAGAATTTGAGAGCGAAGTGAAACTTATACGTAACGTTCATCATCGGAATCTTGTCCGGCTTCTTGGATGTTGCAGTAAAGGCAATGAGAGAATTCTGGTTTATGAATACATGGAAAAGACCAGTCTTGACAGATTCTTATTTGGTATCTCCTATTAACCAACAAAGCTTGTATGGTTGCTCATGCAATTGCTATTATATTTCTTAATAATATCATGGCATATAGGATATTTTCAAATTAACAACGCAACAAATCATCATTGACTCGTCTATTAACAAAAATGGATTCATGTGCCGCGACTTTATTCAAGAACTTAATCAATACGTTGTGTGTGTAAATTTCCTATTGAAACATTTTGTGAATAGATCGTTCTGATGTTTCACCTTTTCCTTCTTTCTCTGCTAGGAAAAAATAAAGGTTCTCTTGATTGGAAGCAACGATATAATATAGTTTTAGGAACAGCAAGAGGTTTGGTTTATTTACACGAGGAGTTTCATGTTCGTATTATACATAGAGACATAAAGACTAACAATATCCTCTTGGATAATGATTTACAACCTAAAATCGCTGATTTTGGCTTAGCAAGACTCTTACCTGAGGACAAGACTCATCTTAACACAAGATTTGCAGGAACATTGTAAGTTGAAATAACTTCATTTATGTGATTTTCTTAAGTTCTGTTGAAGTTCTGGACTCTTCAAGGAAATGATATATATATTATTATTATATTAATTCGTTATTGAATTATAAAATCAAGGGAAAGGAACCAAATTTTTGAACCCATTTCTTATATCCTAAGTTCTTTTATACATGATTCCCCAACCGCAATGATACATTTACCCGCAACCTCAGAAATGTAATATAGTAGAGGAAAACTTACAATTACCCACTATGTTGAAGAAGATTAGTAAACCAGAGGGAGATAACTGTAGTAGTTATTGCTTCTTCTTTTTTTCTTTAATTTGTAGCAATGTGCACTGTGTCTGCATTCATGTCTATTTTAGATTTTGCTGGTTCTTTTTTCATACACATTTTCTTTGTTCCAAATAGTTGCGTTTGTATTTTTTGATGAGTCATTGTTATGATCTTTTAGCTAAAAAGTATTATGTAATTTTCAGAGGATATACAGCCCCTGAATATGCAATTCATGGACAGCTATCAGAAAAAGTTGATGTATATAGTTATGGTGTTATAATCCTAGAAATTGTTAGTGGTAAAAGAAACAATGAATTAAATGCCGATGGTGCTGATGAAGGCGGATTCCTCCTTCAAAAAGTAAGTTCTCATGATTGTTCAAAGCAGCTTTTTTTTTTTTTGAGAAAATTATAAGTAGGACTCTTTTTACAACTCATGTTAACTCTTCTAAGAAAAGTCTTTCCTTTTTTATTAGTTCATTATATCATGGTAATACATGTTCTCTATTTCTTGATCTTTTTCACTTTTATTATCTCATTTGGCAGGCTTGGAACTTGTATAAGAGAGGCATACATTTAGAATTGGTGGATGAGACCTTAGAACCTAATGATTATGATGCAGAAGAAGTGAAGAAAATAATAGAGATTGGTTTACTTTGCACACAAGCATCTGTAGGAATGAGGCCAAAGATGTCTGAAGTAGTTGCATTGCTCCAACAAAATGATTTATCAGAGGATATGAGACCTACTATGCCTATTTTGATTGAAATTGGTTAAAGGTTCATGGAAGACACTTGGATTTTAACCTCTGGTACCTTCTCTACATATGAAGGTGTGGCTTCAAGTTTTGAACTCAAAAAAAAAAAAAGAAAAAAAAAAAACTCACAAGCATCTGTAGAAATAAGGCCAAAGATGTCTCGAAATGATTGTCCTTAATTCATTCCATTCTTGTGCGTAACTATATATCAAACTTGTATAAGTGTATGTGTATTGATAATTACATATACAATTTGATAGGCATGCATGTATACTTATAAAACCAATTATATTATATGTCTTGTGTATATGATTTCACTTGATATAAATTAATTGTTGAACAATTGGTTAGCCAACCAGAAATTTTCTCTAATCTTCCCGTGGTAAGATATGAACTCTGATATTTGAGGCTCCTGCTGTGAAGCTCAACATTAACATATAAGAATTCCAACCAAAAAAAAAAATTAACATATAAGAATGCTTCTATCTTGAAAAGTTGTTGGAGAATTTTGAGATTTTAATGAACTACGATATAACGAAAAGATAATGATAGTAATGTTATTCTAAGACCCAGTATCTGGGCAACATATAAAATACAACATGGTAAAATATATGTGGGATATAATGCTTTTAAGCTATGATATGCTACATCCGTTACTTAATATATAAAGAAGATAAGTAATTTGCAAATATTAAAAAAATTAGTTAAGTTATTTATTGGCAATAAATTGATGTTATTTTTTCTAAAATATCCTTATTAATTATCAGTATTAGAACTAATGCAACACCTCACTTTTATATACTAATAGGATCATTTTAACGTCTGTGAATCACTAACGCCAGGTTTCTGTCCTGGGAAAAGACAGGGATTTTTTTTTTCTTTAACATTAGAATCCGTTGATCAAATATTTCAAACCTTCAAATAACTGATTAGTGATCCAATATCAACCCTGCTTTCAACTCAATCTATTATCACCTAAAATAATTTCATACTATACAATCTTATAATATTATATTAAAAATAAAGCAACGCTCTTGGTTGACAGCATATACGTGCACCTGGCAATGCTCACTTCCTTCTTCTAGAGGATACAAAATAATATTTCCATAGAGTAAGTAAAGTTACTTGCCCATATAATTTGCTATACAATTTACAGAATTATAACAGGTATCTCTGCTCTTCAACCAGCCACCTTCTTCTTAAACAACCTCCTTGTTCTTCGGGCTACTAGCTTTCACTGTTCATCATAAATTGGGGGGGAGATTCCGAAGAATCCCCGTAGTAGTAATTTCCATCAAACAAATGTGTAGATCACATAAAACATGCAAAACAAGCCAAAGTGGAACATAACCTTGCAAGCTAATACAATTAAGCATTTATGCGCAATGACAGATAGAAAAGCTGAATAAATAATGCACAAATACCTGGCGATCACTGTCCCATGTCTATTAGACAGGCTGAATAAATAATGCGCTAATAATTGGCAATCACTGCCGCACATATAATTGGCAATCACTGCCGCGCAAATAATTGGCAATCACTGCCGCGCAAATAACTGGCAATCACTGCCGCGCATATAATTGGCAATCACTGCCGCGCAAATAATTGGCAATCACTGCCGCACATATAATTGGCAATCACTGCCCCATGTTTATCAGCTGCACGTGGTCACGGTTAAAAATCCATGCAAGGAATTAAGGATTACATGTTCTCATGCTTTAGAAAAGTAATATGGCACAAACAGACATGCAGCAATCATACACAAGTGTAAGGGAGGAAAGAACTACTACCTGAACCTTCTGCTTCAAAATCAAACCTTACTTGTTTCCTTTCTCTTAGCTTCTTCGGTAGGCTTTTGCAGATATCAAAACCTGGATTGTTTGATCAGTTTGCATGCGCTGGATACCACCTCCGGTCACTTTTCCAGCTCCGTCGACTCTGTTTCCCCGTGCTCTCCCTCTCTCGCTCTCGTCTCAGTCTCTCTTTTCTCTGAACACACCGTAGGCAATGAGCATATAACGTGGTGATCAGCTGACACATAGAGGAATGAATTTAGACGCGTGGAAACCAGCTGTGCAACGGAGAACAATTCAGACGTCTTGAGGAGGAGGCAGCACGTATACTACATGATTGCTGAGTCATTTTGCCCTCCTAAATAATTATTCTTCCAATCCTATCCCTTCTCCTATTTTCTGAAATATAAGATATATCCAGAAATTAAACCAAAATATCATAAATGGATTTTTCTTATCCATTAGCTTCTTTGACCCATAAATAATTTTCCTAAGAATTTCAGATCAAAAGTCCACTCCTGACTATTTTTCTGAAATTTTCCAAAATATTTCTAAACCTTGAAAAAATCAATATTCCATAATTTTCCCCAATTGTGATTGAGCTATTAAATAATTTTAATGAACTTTCCCTTTTCTACTCATCCTGAGTCAGAAAATTCGGGATGTTACAATTCTCCCCTCGTAAATAAAATTTCGTCCTCGAAATTTGGATAATTACTTTGAGGCATAAAGTCTGGATATTGCTTTTGCATTTCTTCTTCTACCTCCCATGTAGCTTCGTGTGGTTACAATCATTTCCAAACCACTTCCACAAATGGAATATTTTTATTTCTCAATCTTCTTTCATGTCTATCAATGATTCGTTCGGGTTACACGTCATAGGTCAGATCATCTTGTAGATCAACTTCTTCATATTCAATGACATTCTCTTAGTCTAGTTAATACTTTTTCAGTTGTGACACGTGAAAAACATTATATAACTTACTCAACTATGGAGGTATAGCTATCTGATACACCACTGGGCCTACTTTTGCAAGAATTTCAAATAGTCCTATGTAACTCGAATTTAATTTCCTCATTTTCTTTGATTTTCCTATGCCCATAGTCAGTACTACTTTCAAGGAAACATAATCTTCCATCTCAAATTCCAACAATCTTCTTTTATCAGTATAACTCTTCTGATCTTTATAGATTGACTTATGTATGTAGTTGGGGATACATTGAGGAAACATGGTCTCCCACCTTCAACGTTAACTGCCTTCTTTGCTAACTATGTAATTTTCTTAGTGCTCTAACTCATGTCATGATAGATCGCATCAACAATACTGAATATCTGACATCAACTAAGACTTGTTAATGGCATCCATCATTCTGAATACCTAAATATCAACCAAGGTATATCAATTGCATCAATGATTCTAAGTATTCGGCATCAATCAAAACATGTTAATGGTATCAACCATTTTGAAAATCTTACTATGTTATTTTCTACCTTACCTTTGGCATTATCTCTTAGTACTCAATCTATTATTATAATATTTGGGGACTTTTTCTGTCCCTCATACTTTCTTATTCCAAACTTAGCTTGCCTAAATGCATTCTACTTAGGACTTGCAGCTCAACAATTTGTTAACTCTTACTTTTCTTTGTTGACCAATTAGGATTGAGCTCGGTCTATTTAGCAACTTGGCTATCTGAAGAAAAATCAAGGATACTCTCTCTGTAATGGTTAACCAGACTCAAGAAATTCTTTATTCTAAACTCATCTAAGGTCATTGTCTTCCCAGAGAAAACTGCTTTATTTTGGGCATCAGTAACTCTCCTCTGGGTCTTCTACAACCATGAGATCTAACTGTGATCTCGAGATCTAACTGCGATCTCACTAGGCCCATTTCTTGGATCTAACTGTGATCCCTTTCTGGGAATTCCAATACCAAAGAATGAAGTTATAGAATAACTTTATCTCTATGAAATCTGGCAACCATACTGATAATTCTCCAAAACTGATCTTAGATACCCACATTGCTTTCTTAGACCTTACTCATTCCTTTTGGCAACTCCAATATTATCTCCTTACACTTCTCATTTAACTTCATTATCTTATTCTCAACTTTCTCAAGCTTTATATCAATTCGTCCACCATGTCGGGCTAGCTCTTTGAGCTATTTATTCATCCTTATGACCATTAGAGTCAACATTATGCTTAGGCCACATACTATACTTGCCCTACCTTAGTATAGAGTCTTACCACTTCTAATAACTTTAGATGGCACAGGGAGAGAACTCATGATACTGCCTTATCTCTTTTAAGGCTGCCTTAACTGTTCAAAGGCTTAGGTCGCCACTTTGCCTTTATGATAAAGAATAGACTTATATCCCTATTTGGCTTTCTTATCTCTTGCCATTACTCTCTGGTAGGGGAGTCTCTTAACTTTGACTCAACCTCAGGGAAAGTCTCTTTACTCTGCGTTAGTGGCTACCTATACTTTCTTATGAAAACATATCATTACCTCTCAACCTGACTCATCTAAGTACTGTAGAAGTGGCATCCATCTTGCAATTAAAGCAATAATACTCATTAAAGTGTTTGGCATGAAATTCATCTAGTTGTAATGTCAATTTGTTTGGCAGTCAACTATTTGGTAGCATAAGAGAATTTTTCTTGAATCTTTCTTAGTATCCTGCTAGATGCAAGGAATATCTAATCCCATCATTACTCTTGGCCCCTTTTTTTTTTTTTTGCTTTCATTAATATAAGGTCAACTCCGTATTACCTTACCTCAGCTGCTTTTCTCTTCCTCTCAGAGGACCAGTTCCCACTATCTTGGGAAACATTCAGTGGCCAAAACCTTTCTCATATTAAGTTTAGCAGTCAGCTATTTTTAGGTTCCTCTGAAAACTCTTACTGCGTACCATAACTCTTTAACTAAACTGCCAATACTAGATCTCGACAGTAAAAATTATATCTTTAACTTCATTAATGACCTGAGTACTTTATTCGTGTACCTTAGAAATATCATAGGCATACTATTTAGTCCCAACTTTTCTGAGTATTTGAATATCATTCAAATATATTCCTGTTGAGCAGGCACTATAGTTAGGCATCTGACTATACCTTTGCCTTTACTCATCTTGTCCCTTAGTAGCATTTATAATAATAGTATTGGAATCAAAAGATATATCTTCCTACTCTCTGACTAATTTGCACCATAATTTGATCTTCTCAATATATGTAAATAATTTGAATTTTACTTCTTCAAAACTTCAACTCTTACATACCTTTGAAATCTGCTGTTTTATTTGATCTTGTTTCCTTAATGACTCCACTTGTATTGGCAAAGCAGATTAGATGTTGAACTAAATATGGTCGAAAACATAAGCTATTGTTGCTGCTGCCCCTTTCCTTTCGTCTATATATATATATATTTCATTTTCTTTCTTGTCTTTCTTATGATTCTGTTAATCTCTTCTATCATTCGCCATTCATTATTAAGACAGTTTAGAACCTATTGCATAAGGTTCACAGGGAATCTTTCTTCCTTCTCATGTACTCCTATTTGTTTACTTCTAGCTGGTATGGAACATCCTACCACTATTCAAAAGAATAGTTCCTAAGAATAGAAATTTAACGTGTTGACATTCAAAAGACAAGCAGCTAATAATTTTAATCACATTCTATTATATTCAAGCCTCTCAATTTCCAACTCCTTTGCATCATTGATCATTCGATGGCTACTAAAATTTCCTTATTTACCTTTTAGAACCTCAACAAACCTCAAACAACAAGTTTCAATCAATTTCAACTACTCTTTCACTAACTTGCTATTAACAAGCATCCATCATCAAAATAACACTGTTTCATTGACTATAACCATTTAAACATTTTCACTGAATAGCCCTTACAGTTATGCATCAAGCTTATCATTAGCTCTCTTATTCTAATTTATTAAAAATCCTCTAGCTTCGTACCCAATTCTCATAATCATGTATACTAGATTCACGAGTCCAGACTATCTCTTGGGCTCCAATATTGGTTTATGACAACATATCTAAGAGATTCTCTATTCATAATGAGTTTCTCAGGTCTTCATCCCTTTCAGTTTATTGTCTCATAGTACTTTCTCTTATCTATTCAGGAATCTAAGCTAGCTTATAGCTATTGTATATTCTCTTGTCTCATGACACTTCTCAAATCATAATGCCAAACATCTAGTTCATCCTCAATTGAACTTAACATGAGGAACATCAATGAACATCATCTAAAGTACAAACCTCAACACACCTCAGCTTAATATTTTATTCAGATCACATTTATATAATTCCTATCTCATTAAATCTACGCTTAGCCCGAACTACGCTTTATAAGTTTACTCAAAACCCTTGATTCATTAGGGACTTGAACTTCATATCTTAGTATGCCTTAGTTCTTCTCTAAGAATTATAACAAGTCTAACATATCCAAGTTTAACCATTTATAGTGGTAGACTCGTAACACAAACATAAGCAGAGCGTTCTACCCAAAGCCAGAATCTCTGCTCTGATACCATAAATGCAACACCTCACTTTTATATACTAATAGGATCATTTTAACGTTTGTGAATCACTAACGCCAGGTTTCTGTCCTGGGAAAAGACAGGGATTTTTTTTTTCTTTAACATTAGAATCCGTTGATCAAATATTTCAAACCTTCAAATAACTGATTAGTGATCCAATATCAACCCTGCTTTCAACTCAATCTATTATCACCTAAAATAATTTCATACTATACAATCTTATAATATTATATTAAAATAAAGCAACGCTCTTGGTTGACAGCATATACGTGCACCTGGCAATGCTCACTTCCTTCTTCTAGAGGATACAAAATAATATTTCCATAGAGTAAGTAAAGTTACTTGCCCATATAATTTGCTATACAATTTACAGAATTATAACAGGTATCTCTGCTCTTCAACCAGCCACCTTCTTCTTAAACAACCTCCTTGTTCTTCGGGCTACTAGCTTTCACTGTTCATCATAAATTGGGGGGGGAGATTCCGAAGAATCCCCGTAGTAGTAATTTCCATCAAACAAATGTGTAGATCACATAAAACATGCAAAACAAGCCAAAGTGGAACATAACCTTGCAAGCTAATACAATTAAGCATTTATGCGCAATGACAGATAGAAAAGCTGAATAAATAATGCACAAATACCTGGCGATCACTGTCCCATGTCTATTAGACAGGCTGAATAAATAATGCGCTAATAATTGGCAATCACTGCCGCGCATATAATTGGCAATCACTGCCGCGCAAATAACTGGCAATCACTGCCGCGCAAATAACTGGCAATCACTGCCGCGCATATAATTGGCAATCACTGCCGCGCAAATAATTGGCAATCACTGCCGCGCATATAATTGGCAATCACTGCCCCATGTTTATCAGCTGCACGTGGTCACGGTTAAAAATCCATGCAAGGAATTAAGGATTACATGTTCTCATGCTTTAGAAAAGTAATATGGCACAAACAGACATGCAGCAATCATACACAAGTGTAAGGGAGGAAAGAACTACTACCTGAACCTTCTGCTTCAAAATCAAACCTTACTTGTTTCCTTTCTCTTAGCTTCTTCGGTAGGCTTTTGCAGATATCAAAACCTGGATTGTTTGATCAGTTTGCATGCGCTGGATACCACCTCCGGTCACTTTTCCAGCTCCGTCGACTCTGTTTCCCCGTGCTCTCCCTCTCTCGCTCTCGTCTCAGTCTCTCTTTTCTCTGAACACACCGTAGGCAATGAGCATATAACGTGGTGATCAGCTGACACATAGAGGAATGAATTTAGACGCGTGGAAACCAGCTGTGCAACGGAGAAACAATTCAGACGTCTTGAGGAGGAGGCAGCACGTATACTACATGATTGCTGAGTCATTTTGCCCTCCTAAATAATTATTCTTCCAATCCTATCCCTTCTCCTATTTTTCTGAAATATAAGATATATCCAGAAATTAAACCAAAATATCATAAATGGATTTTCTTATCCATTAGCTTCTTTGACCCATAAATAATTTTCCTAAGAATTTCAGATCAAAAGTCCACTCCTGACTATTTTTCTGAAATTTTCCAAAATATTTCTAAACCTTGAAAAAATCAATATTCCATAATTTTCCCCAATTGTGATTGAGCTATTAAATAATTTTAATGAACTTTCCCTTTTCTACTCATCCTGAGTCAGAAAATTCGGGATGTTACAACTAACCTTAGTAGAAATTTCCTAACATGTTGTAATCGTCATAAGAATTACTTGGAGACAGAATGGATAAATATTGGAGACAAAATAAATTGAAGTCTTATACTTAAGACTAAATTGAATATTCAACTAGCTCTTATATTATAAGCCGAAGGTAGGTAGTATATTCATATAAACCTGTTCATATTGACTAGTGAGTGTTAGGTAGAATAATCTTCAGGAACGGCCGGTAGTTAATGAAGATATTATCTGCCTAGCTGCATCATATCAAGAAGTGTTGAAGCAAAAGCTAACATGTAGATATTCAATGTAGATAAGATTACCAATTTGAGTACACATAATTCAAAGGCACTGATTTATCTTACACCATAGGCCAAGTGGCCATCATTGCATACAAACATTGCTAACTGCAAAGTTGACGTTTCATTGTAATCAAATCTTGAGTAATGGAATGAAGAAGAAGAAGAAGAAGAACAATTTATTTACTTTTCCGTTGCTAATTGTATGATCATGCGTGTGAAGCAAATCACCTTCCTGATAAAATGGAAGTAGAGAGAACAGCATTTGATGAAGACGAACTGTGAGTGACAGAAGTGTCTCTTTTGGGCCAAGAAGTAGGATCAACATAGACAGGCATAGTTGGCTGGTTGTGCTCCATTAAGCTCTTTCTTTTCAGCATTCTAACAACTTCAGACATTCTTGGCCTTGCTGCAGGAGATGCTTGCGTGCAAAGTAGCCCAATTTCTATTATTTTCTTTACTTCTTCCGCATCATACTCGTTTGGGTCTAAGGTTTTGTCCACAAATGCTATATGCATTCCTCTCTCATAAAGTTTCCAAGCCTGGGATCAAAGTGATCATATATATAATGAAAAAACGGGTTAATTGTCTGAACACTAAATCCAGCACTTGAAATTTGTTCAATGAAATGCAATCCATTGTCATGTTTTTACTACTAGGAATTTACTTACTCTTTGGAGGAGGTATTCACTTTCATCATCAACCTTCAATGCACTACTTTTTTGTCCACTTATGATTTCTAGGATTACAACACCATAGCTATAAGTATCAACCTTTTCTGATAATTGTCCATGCATTGCATACTCAGGTGCCACATATCCCCTGAAAAAAACATATCACTGATTGCATAATGAAAAGTATGTAAAGGTGTGATAGCAATGTTCCATTCTATCATCAACGCATGATTTCTTCTAATAATAATAAAAGTAAATAAATAGGATAATTTGTATGTGCATTCACTTACATTGTTCCAACAAAATTTGTATTAAGATGAGATTGGTCTCTTGGAAGAAGCCTTGCTAGTCCAAAATCAGCAATTTTAGGTTGAAAATCATCATCCAATAGGATGTTGCTAGCTTTTATATCTCTATGTATAACACAAACATGGAATTCCTCATGTAAATATGCCAAACCTCTTGCAGTGCCAAAAATTATCGCATAACGTTGCATCCAACTCAGAGACCCTTTATTCTCACCTATTTTCATCACTTCACAGTGTAAGAAATAAGGATAAAGGAAGAATAGAAGAATTAAAGCTGATTCTCAAAACAATATAAGATATTCATTTAACAGATTGATTTTGTCTGTACCAAATAAGAATTGGCCAACATTGTTGTTTTTCATGTACTCGTAAACAAGAAGTCTCTCTTGGCCTTTATTGCAACATCCCAAAAGTCGAACAATATTTCGATGATGAATATTACTTATCAACTTCACTTCACTCTCAAAATCTTTCTCCATCTGTTCGGATTGGCTTAAATCCAATTTCTTGATAGCAACTACCTTTCCATTTTTCAAAGTACCCTGTTCAACAAAGACATTATACTTAAGACTAAAGAACATGCTTATAGTTCACCAAAAAGAAAAAGGAAACATGCTTATAGAAAGTTTTATTTATCTTCATTCAGAATGTGCAGATGTTTAACAATAAATTAATTTTGAAATGAACTATAACCTTTTAGTGAAAGATCAACCTTCGCTTTTTTTTTTTTTTTTTATGAGCCCGATTCACATATGAGAGGACAAAAATATTAAAGAACTAATGAAATCTTGGCAGAGTGTGACAAACAATAGCACGCCTATGTGTGTTCACCCGGGAAAAAAAGAAAGAAAAAGAACAACCTCAATGCAACAAGCCCAACAAGTGTCTCCCGATATAAATGACATCAACTGTAATAATTAAAAAAAAAAAAGTTTTATGAGGTCTACCTTGTACAAATCACCAAAGGCTTGTTCTCCTAGTTTATATTTTTCACTGAAATTTTTTGTCGCTGACTTTAGATCTTTATACCTATAATTAACAGGGCCTTTTAACTCAGTTGCTCCCAAAATATCACCTGCAAGGAAAATAAAATTAAAGTAAAAAAATCTCGCGCAGCCAATAACAAATCATATGCAAAGCAATTAATGCAAGGATAATCACATTAAATAATTTCAAATTAAATAATAAAGACCATTTTCGGTTATCTTACCTTTAGGAACCATCTTCGATGACTTTGATCGCATATACAAAGCAAATAATGCTAGTATAATCAAAATAAAACATGTTCCTCCAACGACTCCACCAATAATAACGGCCTTCTTCTTGCTTGAATCTCCTACAAATCACAAGAAAAATGTTGACCCACTTAGTTTTCACCGAAAGCCAATGCAAAATATATATGGAAGCCATTTCAAGTTTACTGTAATAATCCACCTTGTTTCAAGAAGTGATTGATGTTAGTGGTTTGATTGTCAGCAAAGAAGGAAGTGGTGGAATATCTCATGAAGCAGCCGAAATCAAAAGTCTTAGCATTTGAGTTTGGGAGACAAATCTGAAAATTTCTCAAGGCAATGTTCAAGCAATTGTCGCAACCGCTTTGTGTGAGAGTCTCAACACATTGAGCAAAGGCATAAATGTTTGAGCCGTTGCTGTTAGGTACTGTCGTTTTGGTGGCTGCAAAGTAACCTGGGATTCTTGGGGTGGCTATTTCCAGATTCCTCAGAACTTGTTGCACAGTTGAAGCAAGTTCAGTTGAGTTTCTTGTTTCATTCCCGCAATTAATGTTGTTGCCCGCGTCTGTTGACTGGTCAAAGAAGCTACTGCTCTCGTACCTGCGTAAGATGCATGAAAAATCAGGTTTCTAATTAATTTTAGGCAAGGTACTGGAAACTTATTAGTTCAAGAGAGTCGATGGTGTAACCGTAATTAAATTGGAATCAACCCAATTATTAAAATAACATGTACAATTAAAATATAGATAATATGTATAACTTTTTGGCCAAAAAAAAAAGTATAACTCTGTAAATGAGTATTTAAATAGACAAGGCATTAACTCTGAAGAGTGGGGTTTCAAGCTTAGCAAAGAAAAAATATGTATAAAATTCAACCCGTCAACCTATTCAAAACTCTTGACCAGATCAGACTAATTTACTGGTCCAACCGGCCAACCCAAGTTATGTTTTAATACCATAATTTTAGGTAATTTGGATTCTGAAAAAGGTACAATCCTGCTTGCAATCATTAAAGACTTCATCATAACTAGTCATCCAAAATACGCGTGTTGTGCGTGTCACCCATGTATGTGCTCAACTGATATCCTGAATAACTAATTATGCAATTCAAATTCCAGGTACTATTTGACTCGAGCTGCTCTTCTGCATTTCTTTACCTACTCGTAAAACCCAAACATAAAAAATTTCTTAAAGGGATATCAGTCTCTTCTCAACCCAATCACTGTTGAGAGCATTCAAAGTGGGTCATATTTGTCATTTCTCTGATTGGATAGACTTTTTGTGGAGACGAAGGAAGCAAAATAATGTAGTAACTCAACTTCTTGATATAATAGCTAGATACTCCTGGTTTAAAATATAAGCTAAACTTTTTTAAAAAGATTTTTTTTTATAAAATAACATTCATTTTTGTTCAAACATTTAATGAGTTTTTTTCCAATTTTACCCTCATATATTCTTTTTCCTCTTTAATTCATTTATTACATCTTTCACTTATTCTCTTCATTGATAAGGGCATACCACTCTGTTCCTTATTATAAATCACTTGTACCCCAAAAGTTTGTTTTAAAAATATAAGTCACTATAGTATAATTAATGATTTTTTTCAATTTTATCCCTATTAATTTAATAAAAAATTAATTAATTTCTCTTTCCATTTCTCTCTCAACTTTTCATTTCCTATGCAATCCATCCCCTTCTCTCTCAACTTTTAATATTCTTATTAAAAAAAACTGGTTAATTTAATATATTTATTGGTTTGTAGTTTTAGAATACAAGTGACTTATAAAAAGGAACAGAGTGGTATTAGGAAAAACAAATATATCTTACCCATTATTTTAAATTGATTTTAATTAGTTTCTTGATAAACATAATGGATAAAGTTTAACTATATTTTGAATTGGAAGAAGTATTAATTTAAGTAAATTAAGAGAATTTTTTAAGTTAATTATTTATAATAATAAGGTATTGTATAATAATATGTATTAGTTATAACTATTATTTTTATCCTGTCTTGAACAAATAGTGGCAAACTATACAGTCAGATTCAGCGATTTAAGAAAAGTCAAAGTTGGCGCCGTACCTGATGAAGCAGCCGTCGTATGTGATGTGGGCACCATTGGAGGCGGCGGAGCAGTTGTGTCGAATCTTATCGGCGGCGAAGTCAAAGCAAGAGAGACAGTCGGCGATGGAGAGGTAGTTTCTGCACTGGAAAAGGCCATAAGTGGGGTTGTTACCCTCCACTACTTGCTCCGTGGCGAAGTGTTTGCTCTGGTTGCTGATCTGCGTTCTCATGCTTCGAAACGTTGCGTTTAGGTTGTCTTGGAAGATGGACACGTCGCTGACGTTGATTTGGCTGCACCCTATCGTCACCAGAGTCGTCTGAGGGTCTGAAACGACGCCGTCCAGAGTCCACCATGACCAGACTGTGAAGCTCAACAAGAAGAAGAAGAAGAAGAAGGGTTTTTGTCGCAGGTGAGGCAGCATGATGTGTTTCTTACTTTCAGAGAGCGAGAGAGATGAAGGAAGGAATCTAGCTGTCTTCGGTAAGCATGGTGTTTGAAGAACACTGCAACTGAATGTTTTACATGAGGTTTTGAATATATCTCGCGTTGGTGAGGGGTGACTGATAACTCATTATTTTAAATATCTTTAAAAAAATATTTTGAATGATTTCTAGAGAGTTATTAATACATTTTAAAAGATTTCTAAGAATTAATTAAACGATTTGATTTTGAGCATGATTTGGATATCATCTTATAAGTTTCTTAGTTTTTTAAAATAAAATAAAAGTAGTTAAAATAATTTTAAGAGTTAAAATTTTATTATTTTATTTTTGTTTCCTTCTGCTTCAATTTCTGTTAGTTTATTTATTTCTTTTTTTTTTGCTTTGCTTTAAAGTTGTCTTTTTTTTTTTTTTTTGCTCTCTACAGGGCGGGACGCGCCGTTCGGGTGATGGCAAACAGAAAGGAGGACATTTGAAAAGAGGGGAACGCAGCGTTTGGATGAAGGGAGCTGAGGGCTTTGCGAGGAGAAGGGAATCAGGAATTGACAGAGGGATTCATCATTGTCTAAGGGATATTCGGCTGGGTCTTGAAGAAAAAAGGCGGCCGAACTGGTTCGAAAGGAGGGGAAGATTTCATCATCGTCTTAGCCAGAGGGATCTTGTTCTCTGCTTTTAGGGAGCTGCGGAGCTGGTTCTGGTTCGACAAAGAGAGGGAGGCGCCGAACTGGTTGTGGTGAAGGAGGAAGGAAGGCCGCCGAACTGATTGGCGTCTTCTTTGCTGCACCCAGACAATAAATTTAGGCCAAAAAATTGAACTCATCGGCAAGCCAAATGCAGGTTCCAGGATTTTGTCTAGATTTGAAGTGTGGAATATCAATATTGTATATTTTATTGCTAACGAAATTAACAATTAGGGTTAAAAAATTGAAGGAAAAAAAACACTTTATAAAATTAAAGAATTAATTGAAATCTTATATAAAATTATAAAGCCCAAATATGCAATTTTATCTTTGTTTTTTTCTTGTTTTCTTTTAAGTTTTTGCATCTCTATGATGCAACATTTATTGTAAAAACATTTATTAAGTTACGGTGAGATGATGGAGGGAGGAAAGATGGAAAAGTAAGTCAGAAAATGTTCAATTTAATAAAATCTCTTCCGTGATTTAGAGTTGGATCTAAGACATTTCGTTTTATTCTCTTTCTCTCTACAATCACACTTGACCCCCTTTTTGAGATATGATTAATTAATTATCTAAATATATACAGGGAGTTTTTTCAGGACCTAATTAAAATAATTTATAAATAGTTTTTTAACTGTAACTTATAAAATATGAGATAAATATATTATAAGAGTTTTGTTTTTATTTACACAAAAGATGCTTGCAAATCATTTTGAATCCACACCAAACAGGCCCTTCATATGGTTTAGAGGCCTATATATCTATGATATATCTAAGTGATGATATTAGTGTTTCCAAAGTCATGGGTTGAGCTGATTAAAATCTGCATCGTCATGATCAGCATGTAATGGCATGACTAATTATTAATGTGGACTGTTAACTCGAACCTCACAAGTCACAAGACGCTCTCCAAGAACCCCAACTCACGTCTTTATCACGTCACCATCATCTTACATCCTAGCTGGCCACCTAAAAGGACACAATGGCGATTTCGCTTTGTTATCCAAAGAAAAAAAAAAAAAAGTAATTCTTTGCAATAGCCACTGAAATCCATTGATTCAAGACAAGTCAAAAGTTCGTTGACCTCTTATGATCAAGGACTCGCTCTTTAAATAAGACTAATTAATAAAAGTGAGATTTTCTCTAAAACTAGTATGGGAAAACAGTCAGTTGCTATAAGCAAATAATCTAGTATCCTTCAGTCTAAAATATAAAACTATTTTTACATCTAATTACATTAAAAAGAGTTTTATATTTATGAGAGGAGGATTATCTAAAAGCAGCAATTATTATAGTGAAAGTAATACGAGTGCTGATTTCCTAGCCACTCATTGTATATAGATATTCGCGGCCTCTTGGTTGCCATTTATTATCCAACTTATTTCCCGAAGAAGATCTTTATCCTATTTTGCATGTTGATGTTTTGAGTGTGACTCTATCCCCTCAAGTGGGACTCTTGTTTTGCTTCTTTTCTATTATTTGGTCTGTGAATCATAATTGATTCTTTTAATAGATATTCACATTTCAACCCAAAAAATAATAACTTTCACCATTGCCGTTTACTTTGAAGGCACCGTTTGCCCCTATTGTGAAATTGGCACGAGGATGCTAACTATAGATGTTTAATTATTGACCCTTGCTAATTGCTCCCAGCCTCAGAGAGATATCCACCTTGCGTCTATCCCTTTTTTTTTTTTTTTTTTAACTCATATTAAACCAACAGGATCTAACCACGCACTTCTCTTTCTGCGGTTTTGTCCTTTCGTCTCTCTCATCATCTTCACCAGAAAACAATTTCCAGGTTTTGCTTTTACTTCATTGCTTCGTCTTCTTCCCATTCATCTTTTTAAGGCTTATTCAGTTTGATTTTCTTATCTTTTTTCTTGGTGTTCATTGCAACCTCCTCCATTTACTGTGACGTGCTCTGTTCAACGCATCAATTCCTTCTCTTTTTACTGGTTCTCCCTTTCTGAAATCAACTCTATCTTCTACTCCAGGTTTTCAAAGACCAAAAAGCTACTAGGTAAGGTCGCTGGCGTAGCGGGTTTCCCGGTTTTTATCGAGTTTTTCCTGTTTGTACCGGGTGTTTGGAGAACAATTCATCTGCTAAACCAAAGGCCCGTTTACTAGTTTTCAATTTGAATCAGTCGATCCGTGTGATTTTTCGAATCTTAAAATATGTCTAGTTAACTCATTTTTCATAGTTGTTAGCTGCCTTGTATTAGTTCTCTGCCTTAATTTTGCAAGCTATATTAATTAATCTGATTTCCTCTTCTATTTTTTAAAATCTGTTTCAAGTGCATACTAAATTAAACCCACCCAACCCCCAAAAACATACATATAATGAGAGGAAAAGAAGGAGAAAGAGAGTCAATTATGTTAAACAACTACTAAGAGAGTTGTTTTAGTTTAATTAGAGGTAAAGCTTCTGCTCGAAAAGGTTACTTGGCTCAATAAAACCCAAAAAGCTGTTTTTGGCAGTGGGGATGCATGCTTAGTGCTTGTTGGAATGATGATTAGGATTCCCAAATATATTTATTGGACAAAATTTCTCTAGTACATTTAGTTTTATACTCACAGAAAAATATTTTTTTTTATAAATTGAGACAAACTTCTCAACATATTTATTTTATATATTGTAAAAAATACTTTAAAACTATAATCTTGTTCCTACCCAAACGATCCCAAAATAGATTTTAATAAAATTAAATAAGGAGATATCTATTTCAGATTCACTTTGAAAAGGTGGTGATCATCAGGGAGAAGTGGAAGAAGACAAAAGACTTATACAATCCTCAAAAACAACTTTTTAATTATAATTTTTGAAATACAAAATAAATAGGAAAGAGAAATTTTATCTCAACTTAAATTTATAAGTGCTTATACTAAATAGCGCTGAGTAAGTTCCACTGTAAGCGAAAGCTGAGATAGAATGGATGAAAAATTATAATGATTTCAATGTAAAAAAATTCATAAAAATAAATTTAAATTAATACCTTTTATATTATAATATGTACTATAAAATTTCACTATATTAATACCTTTTAAATTTAAAATATTATAATATTTAGGAAGAGTTTTTTTTTCTTACATATTTTCACTATTAACATTTTACAATTCTATTTTTAAAAATTGTCGTGCTGTGAGGTTTTGTGACTCTTTGAATTATTGCTTCTGTCAATGAATTCATCCCCAATCGAGGAGGATCGATACATGTTTCGATGCCATATTGAACTAATCGTTCGACTGACTAAGTTTGGAATATCCATTAGGCCAAGGAATTTCCTACCCTGTGCCAGAACGTGTGATGTTTTGATTCTTCTATAATTCGTTACGATCTTCTTTTTCTCCTTTGCGGATTGGTTCTTATCAGTACTCGGTGTCCGCGATTTCAAGTGTGATTTCTTTGATTAAGTTCAGGCAACAATGATGTAGCACAATGTTGCATACATGCTGTAGTTGTTAATGTTACCTGATCAATAGTAGATCCTGATATTAAATTATTTGCAGCTCAAGACCAGACTTTGATAGTTTTTGGCGTCACTAAATGATATGAAGCTGTGAGACTTTGCTCAAGAATTTATGAACTTTTACTTCATTATAAGTTTTCCTAGCTAGTTCCACCAATACCAATGCCAGCATATATTTTCTGAACCGTTATGTTGTGCAGCCGGACAAGATCGCTGCTGTAGAGACGCTGGACAGGAATTGTATTCATCTACTCACTTCACTTGAGGTCAGAGACGGAGTTGCGCACTTTCATTCCCGCTGGTGGGATTGAGGTTGGAGTTGGCTAGGCTTTGCAAAGGTTTAAGACCAGTAGGCTGCAATATGGCGTGGATGCCGCGAATCTTTGGGACAAATTTGACATCAACACTAGGTCCTTCTGCACCTTATTCCTCTAGATTCTTCTCCAAATCAGCTCCGTACATCAGTAATGCCTCCTTCCTTTCTCTACCGTTTCTCCATGCTTCATTTTCATTCACTATTTGATATGCCCAAAGCAAAAATATCGGACAATTTTGGTAATTGTAAAAGAGGCCCTGTCAATGTGTAGATTTTAGCTTCGTAATAGCTGGTCTATTCAAAATCTGATCCCCCCCCCCTCTTTGAATCTCTTGCACCTCTTAGTGCTGCCATTCGTTGGGATAAATGGGAATGAGGGTTTCATTGTTTTCTCGTTGTTGAGTTTGTATAACTTGGAGAAATAACCTGCTTTAAGCCTTACCCAGGATTAGCTATTCTAGAATTAAATAAGTGACCATGCTTCTTCAGTCTTAAAGTGTCCTCACATGTGGATAAGTCTTCTTGTTATTAAGTGGCAGACCTATGGATACGATAAAGTCTTGTTTTGACGCTTGCTACTGCCGCAAAGGTTGGAATCCCCGAGTTTGTAAATGGAATAGGGAA
>NW_021637823.1:0-44751 GCF_004799145.2 Neltuma alba | reverse complement strand
TATACTTAAGACTAAATTGAATATTCAACTAGCTCTTAGTTTATATAAGAGCCGAAGGTAGGTAGTATATTCATATAAACCTGTTCATATTGACTAGTGAGTGTTAGGTAGAATAATCTTCAGGAACGGCCGGTAGTTAATGAAGATATTATCTGCCTAGCTGCATCATATCAAGAGTGTTTTAAGCAAAAGCTAACATGTAGATATTCAATGTAGATAAATTACCAATTTGAGTACACAACATAATCAAAGGCACTGATTTATCTTACACCATAGGCCAAGTGGCCATCATTGCATACAAAAATTGCTAACTGCAAAGTTGACGTTTCATTGTAATCAAATCTTGAGTAATGGAATGAAGAAGAAGAAGAAGAAGAACAATTTATTTACTTTTCCGTTGCTAATTGTATGATCATGCGTGTGAAGCAAATCACCTTCCTGATAAAATGGAAGTAGAGAGAACAGCATTTGATGAAGACGAACTGTGAGTGACAGAAGTGTCTCTTTTGGGCCAAGAAGTAGGATCAACATAGACAGGCATAGTTGGCTGGTTGTGCTCCATTAAGCTCTTTCTTTTCAGCATTCTAACAACTTCAGACATTCTTGGCCTTGCTGCAGGGACTTGGGGATGTTGCGTGCAAAGTAGCCCAATTTCTATTATTTTCTTTACTTCTTCCGCATCATACTCGTTTGGGTCTAAGGTTTTGTCCACAAATGCTATATGCATTCCTCTCTCATAAAGTTTCCAAGCCTGGGATCAAGTGATCATATATATAATGAAAAAAGGTTAATTGTCTGAACACTAAATCCAGCACTTGAAATTTGTTCAATGAAATGCAATCCATTGTCATGTTTTACTACTAGGAATTTACTTACTCTTTGGAGGAGGTATTCACTTTCATCATCAACCTTCAATGCACTACTTTTTTGTCCACTTATGATTTCTAGGATTACAACACCATAGCTATAAGTATCAACCTTTTTCTGATAATTGTCCATGCATTGCATACTCAGGTGCCACATATCCCCTGAAAAAAACATATCACTGATTGCATAATGAAAAGTATGTAAAGGTGTGATAGCAATGTTCCATTCTATCATCAACGCATGATTTCTTCTAATAATAATAAAAGTAAATAAATAGGATATTTGTATGTGCATTCACTTACATTGTTCCAACAAAATTTGTATTAAGATGAGATTGGTCTCTTGGAAGAAGCCTTGCTAGTCCAAAATCAGCAATTTTAGGTTGAAAATCATCATCCAATAGGATGTTGCTAGCTTTTATATCTCTATGTAAAACACAAACATGGAATTCCTCATGTAAATATGCCAAACCTCTTGCAGTGCCAAAAATTATCGCATAACGTTGCATCCAACTCAGAGACCCTTTATTCTCACCTATTTTCATCACTTCACAGTGTAAGAAATAAGGATAAAGGAAGAATAGAAGAATTAAAGCTGATTCTCAAAACAATATAAGATATTCATTTAACAGATTGATTTTGTCTGTACCAAATAAGAATTGGCCAACATTGTTGTTTTTCATGTACTCGTAAACAGAAGTCTCTCTGGCCTTTATTGCAACATCCCAAAAGTCGAACAATATTTCGATGATGAATATTACTTATCAACTTCACTTCACTCTCAAAATCTTTCTCCATCTGTTCGGATTGGCTTAAATCCAATTTCTTGATAGCAACTACCTTTCCATTTTTCAAAGTACCCCTGTTCAACAAAGACATTATACTTAAGACTAAAGAACATGCTTATAGTTCACCAAAAGAAAAAGAAACATGCTTATAGAAAGTTTTATTTATCTTCATTCAGAATGTGCAGATGTTTAACAATAAATTAATTTTGAAATGAACTATAACCTTTTAGTGAAAGATCAACCTTCGCTTTTTTTTTTTTTTTTTTTATGAGCCCGATTCACATATAAGAGGACAAAAATATTAAAGAACTAATGAAATCTTGGCAGAGTGTGACAAACAATAGCACGCCTATGTGTGTTCACCCGGGAAAAAAAAAGAAAAAAGAACAACCTCAATGCAACAAGCCCAACAAGTGTCTCCCGATATAAATGACATCAACTGTAATAATTAAAAAAAAAAAGTTTTATGAGGTCTACCTTGTACAAATCACCAAAGGCTTGTTCTCCTAGTTTATATTTTTCACTGAAATTTTTTGTCGCTGACTTTAGATCTTTATACCTATAGTTAACAGGGCCTTTTAACTCAGTTGCTCCCAAAATATCACCTGCAAGGAAAATAAAATTAAAGTAAAAAAATCTCGCGCAGCCAATAACAAATCATATGCAAAGCAATTAATGCAAGGATAATCACATTAAATAATTTCAAATTAAATAATAAAGACCATTTTCGGTTATCTTACCTTTAGGAACCATCTTCGATGACTTTGATCGCATATACAAAGCAAATAATGCTAGTATAATCAAAATAAAACATGTTCCTCCAACGACTCCACCAATAATAACGGCCTTCTTCTTGCTTGAATCTCCTACAAATCACAAGAAAAATGTTGACCCACTTAGTTTTCACCGAAAGCCAATGCAAAATATATATGGAAGCCATTTCAAGTTTACTGTAATAATCCACCTTGTTTCAAGAAGTGATTGATGTTAGTGGTTTGATTGTCAGCAAAGAAGGAAGTGGTGGAATATCTCATGAAGCAGCCGAAATCAAAAGTCTTAGCATTTGAGTTTGGGAGACAAATCTGAAAATTTCTCAAGGCAATGTTCAAGCAATTGTCGCAACCGCTTTGTGTGAGAGTCTCAACACATTGAGCAAAGGCATAAATGTTTGAGCCGTTGCTGTTAGGTACTGTCGTTTTGGTGGCTGCAAAGTAACCTGGGATTCTTGGGGTGGCTATTTCCAGATTCCTCAGAACTTGTTGCACAGTTGAAGCAAGTTCAGTTGAGTTTCTTGTTTCATTCCCGCAATTAATGTTGTTGCCCCGCGTCTGTTGACTGGTCAAAGAAGCTACTGCTCTCGTACCTGCGTAAGATGCATGAAAAATCAGGTTTCTAATTAATTTTAGGCAAGGTACTGGAAACTTATTAGTTCAAGAGAGTCGATGGTGTAACCGTAATTAAATTGGAATCAACCCAATTATTAAAATAACATGTACAATAAAATATAGATATATGTATACTTTTTGGCCAAAAAAAAAAGATAATATGTATAACTCTGTAAATGAGTAATATTTAAATAGACAAGGCATTAACTCTGAAGAGTGGGGTTTCAAGCTTAGCAAAGAAAAATATGTATAAAATTCAACCCGTCAACCTATTCAAACTCTTGACCAGATCAGACTAATTCACTGGTCCAACCGGCCAACCCAAGTTATGTTTTAATACCATAATTTTAGGTAATTTGGATTCTGAAAAGGTACAATCCTGCTTGCAATCATTAAAGACTTCATCATAACTAGTCATCCAAAATACGCGTGTTGTGCGTGTCACCCATGTATGTGCTCAACTGATATCCTGAATAACTAATTATGCAATTCAAATTCCAGGTACTATTTGACTCGAGCTGCTCTTCTGCATTTCTTTACCTACTCGTAAAACCCAAACATAAAAAATTTCTTAAAGGGATATCAGTCTCTTCTCAACCCAATCACTGTTGAGAGCATTCAAAGTGGGTCATATTTGTCATTTCTCTGATTGGATAGACTTTTTGTGGAGACGAAGGAAGCAAAATAATGTAGTAACTCAACTTCTTGATATAATAGCTAGATACTCCTGGTTTAAATATAAGCTAAACTTTTTAAAAAGATTTTTTTTTATAAAAATAACATTCATTTTTGTTCAAACATTTAATGAGTTTTTTTCCAATTTTACCCTCATATATTCTTTTCCTCTTTAATTCATTTATTACATCTTTCACTTATTCTCTTCATTGATAAGGGCATACCACTCTGTTCCTTATTATAAATCACTTGTACCCCAAAAGTTTGTTTTAAAAAATATAAGTCACTTATAGTATAATTAATGATTTTTTTTCAATTTTATCCCTATTAATTTAATAAAAAATTAATTAATTTCTCTTTCCATTCTCTCTCTCAACTTTTCATTTCCTATGCAATCCATCCCCTTCTCTCTCAACTTTTAATATTCTTATTAAAAAAAACTGGTTAATTTAATATATTTATTGGTTTGTAGTTTTAGAATACAAGTGACTTATAAAAAGGAACAGAGTGGTATTAGGAAAACAAATATATCTTACCCATTATTTTAAATTGATTTTAATTAGTTTCTTGATAAACATAATGGATAAAGTTTAACTTATATTTTGAATTGGAAGAAGTATTAATTTAAGTAAATTAAGAGAATTTTTTAAGTTAATTATTTATAATAATAAGGTATTGTTAATAATTGTATTAGTTATACTATTATTTTTATCCTGTCTTGAACAAATAGTGGCAAACTATACAGTCAATTCAGCGATTTAAGAAAAGTCAAAGTTGGCGCCGTACCTGATGAAGCAGCCGTCGTATGTGATGTGGGCACCATTGGAGGCGGCGGAGCAGTTGTGTCGAATCTTATCGGCGGCGAAGTCAAAGCAAGAGAGACAGTCGGCGATGGAGAGGTAGTTCTGCACTGGAAAAGGCCATAAGTGGGGTGTTACCCTCCACTACTTGCTCCGTGGCGAAGTGTTTGCTCTGGTTGCTGATCTGCGTTCTCATGCTTCGAAACGTTGCGTTTAGGTTGTCTTGGAAGATGGACACGTCGCTGACGTTGATTTGGCTGCACCTATCGTCACCAGAGTCGTCTGAGGGTCTGAAACGACGCCGTCCAGAGTCCACCATGACCAGACTGTGAAGCTCAACAAGAAGAAGAAGAAGAAGAAGGGTTTTGTCGCAGGTGAGGCAGCATGATGTGTTTCTTACTTTCAGAGAGCGAGAGAGATGAAGGAAGGAATCTAGCTGTCTTCGGTAAGCATGGTGTTTGAAGAACACTGCAACTGAATGTTTTACATGAGGTTTTGAATATATCTCGCGTTGGTGAGGGGTGACTGATAACTCATTATTTTAAATATCTTTAAAAAATATTTTGAATGATTTCTAGAGAGTTATTAATACATTTTAAAAGATTTCTAAGAATTAATTAAACGATTTGATTTTGAGCATGATTTGGATATCATCTTATAAGTTTCTTAGTTTTTTAAAATAAAATAAAAGTAGTTAAAATAATTTTAAGAGTTAAAATTTTATTATTTTATTTTTGTTTCCTTCTGCTTCAATTTCTGTTAGTTTATTTATTTCTTTTTATCTTATTTGCTTTGCTTTAAAGTTGTCTTTTTTTTTTTTTTTTTGCTCCTCTACAGGGCGGGACGCGCCGTTCGGGTGATGGCAAACAGAAAGGAGGACATTTGAAAAGAGGGGAACGCAGCGTTTGGATGAAGGGAGCTGAGGGCTTTGCGAGGAGAAGGGAATCAGGAATTGACAGAGGGATTCATCATTGTCTAAGGGATATTCGGCTGGGTCTTGAAGAAAAAAGGCGGCCGAACTGGTTCGAAAGGAGGGGAAGATTTCATCATCGTCTTAGCCAGAGGGATCTTGTTCTCTGCTTTTAGGGAGCTGCGGAGCTGGTTCTGGTTCGACAAAGAGAGGGAGGCGCCGAACTGGTTGTGGTGAAGGAGGAAGGAAGGCCGCCGAACTGATTGGCGTCTTCTTTGCTGCACCCAGACAATAAATTTTAGGCCAAAAAATTGAACTCATCGGCAAGCCAAATGCAGGTTCCAGGATACTTTGTCTAGATTTGAAGTTGGAATATCAATATTGTATATTTTATGCTAACGA
Source organism: Neltuma alba (assembly GCF_004799145.2). Taxonomy (NCBI): domain Eukaryota; kingdom Viridiplantae; phylum Streptophyta; class Magnoliopsida; order Fabales; family Fabaceae; genus Neltuma; species Neltuma alba. The sequence continues at coordinate 38,925 of NW_021637823.1, read as the reverse complement.
AATTAACAATTAGGGTTAAAAAATTGAAGGAAAAAACACTTTATAAAATTAAAGAATTAATTGAAATCTTATATAAATTATAAAGCCAAATATGCAATTTTATCTTTGTTTTGTTCTTGTTTTCTTTTAAGTTTTTGCATCTCTATGATGCAACATTTATTGTAAAAACATTTATTAAGTTACGGTGAGATGATGGAGGAAAGATGGAAAAGTAAAGTCAGAAAATGTTCAATTTAATAAAATCTCTTCCGTGATTTAGAGTTGGATCTAAGACATTTCGTTTTATTCTCTTTCTCTCTACAATCACACTTGACCCCCTTTTTGAGATATGATTAATTAATTATCTAAATATATACAGGGAGTTTTTTACTCAGGACCTAATTAAAATAATTTATAAATAGTTTTTTAACTGTAACTTATAAAATATGAGATAAATATATTATAAGAGTTTTGTTTTTATTTACACAAAAGATGCTTGCAAATCATTTTGAATGCCACACCAAACAGGCCCTTCATATGCGTTAGAGGCCTATATATCTATATATGTATATATCTAAGTGATGATTATTAGTGTTTCCAAAGTCATGGGTTGAGCTGATTAAAATCTGCATCGTCATGATCAGCATGTACTGGCATGACTAATTATTAATGTGCTGACTGTTAACTCGAACCTCACAAGTCACAAGACGCTCCAAGAACCCCAACTCACGTCTTTATCACGTCACCATCATCTTACATCCTAGCTGGCCACCTAAAAGGACACAATGGCGATTTCGCTTTGTTATCCCAAGAAAAAAAAAAAAAAGTAATTCTTTGCAATAGCCACTGAAATCCATTGATTCAAGACAAGTCAAAAGTTCGTTGACCTCTTATGATCAAGGACTCGCTCTTTATAATAAGACTAATTAATAAAAGTGAGATTTTCTCTAAAACTAGTATGGGAAAACAGTCAGTTGCTATAAGCAAATAATCTAGTATCCTTCAGTCTAAAATATAAAACTATTTTTACAATCTAATTACATTATAAAAAGAGTTTTATATTTATGAGAGGAGGATTATCTAAAAGCAGCAATTATTATAGTGAAAGTAATACGAGTGCTGATTTCCTAGCCACTCATTGTATATAGATATTATCGCTGCCTCTTGGTTGCCCATTTATTATCCAACTTATTTCCCGAAGACTCTTTATCCTATTTTGCATGTTGATGTTTTGAGTGTGACTCTATCCCCTCAAGTGGGACTCTTGTTTTGCTTCTTTTCTATTATTTGGTCTGTGAATCATTAATTGATTCTTTTAATAGATATTCACATTTCACCCAAAAAATAATAACTTTCACCATTGCCGTTTACTTTGAAGGCACCGTTTGCCCCTATTGTGAAATTGGCACGAGGATGCTACCTATAGATGTTTAATTATTGACCCTTGCTAATTGCTCCCAGCCTCAGAGAGATATCCACCTTGCGTCTATCCCTTTTTTTTTTTTTTTTTTAACTCATATTCAACCCAAGACTCTAACCACGCACTTCTCTTTCTGTCGGTTTTGTCCTTTCGTCTCATCTCATCATCTTCACGCAAGAAAACAATTTCCAGGTTTTGCTTTTACTTCATTGCTTCGTCTTCTTCTTCCATTTCTCATCTTTTAAAGGCTTATTCAGTTTGATTTTCTTATCTTTTTTTCATTTTGGTGCTTCATTGCAACCTCCTCCTCCATTTACTGTGACGTGCTCTGTTCAAAGCCATCAATTCCTTCCTCTTTTTACTGGTTCTCCCTTTCTTCATCAACTCTATCTTCTACTCCAGGTTTTCAAAGACCAAAAAGCTACTAGGTAAGTCGCTTGGCGTAGCGGGTTTTCCCGGTTTTTATCGAGTTTTTCCTGTTTGTACCGGGTTGTTTGGAGAACAATTCATCTGCTAAACCAAAGGCCCGTTTACTAGTCTTCAATTTGAATCAGTCGATCCGGTCTGATTCTTCGAATCTTAAAATTATGTCTAGTTAACTCATTTTTCATGTTGTTAGCTGCCTTGTATTAGTTCTCTGCCTTAATTTTGCAAGCTATATTAATTAATCTGATTTCCTCTTCTATTTTTTAAAATCTGTTTCAAGTGCATACTAAATTAAACCCACCCAACCCCCAAAAACATACATGTAATGAGAGGAAAAGAAGGAGAAAGGAGAGTCAATTATGTTTAAACAACTAGTAAGAGAGTTGTTTTAGTTTAATTAGAGGTAAAGCTTCTGCTCGAAAAGGTTACTTGGCTCAATAAAACCCAAAAAGCTGTTTTTGGCAGTGGGGATGCATGCTTAGTGCTTGTTGGAATGATGATTAGGATTCCCAAATATATTTATTGGACAAAATTTCTCTAGTACATTTAGTTTTATACTCACAGAAAAATATTTTTTTTTTATAAATTGAGACAAACTTCTCAACATATTTATTTTGTATACTGTGAAAAATACTTTTAAAACTATAATCTTGTTCCTACCCAAACGATTCCAAAATAGATTTTTAATAAAATTAAATAAGGAGATATCTATTTCAGATTCACTTTGAAAAGGTGGTGATCATCAGGGAGAAGTGGAAGAAGACAAAAGACTTATACAATCCTCAAAAACAACTTTTTAATTATAATTTTTGAAATACAAAATAAATTGGAAAGAGAAATTTTATCTCAACTTAAATTTATAAGTGCTTATACTAAATAGCGCTGAGTAAGTTCCACTGTAAGCGAAAGCTGAGATAGAATGGATGAAAAATTATAATGATTTCAATGTAAAAAAATTCATAAAAATAAATTTAAATTAATACCTTTTATATTATAATATGTACTATAAAATTTCACTATTAATATTTAATACCTTTTAAATTTAAAATATTATAATATTTAGGAAGAGTTTTTTTTTCTTACATATTTTCACTATTAACATTTTACAATTCTATTTTTAAAAATTGTCGTGCTATGAGGTTTTGTGACTCTTTGAATTATTGCTTCTGTCAATGAATTCATCCCCAATCGAGGAGGATCGATACATGTTTCGATGCCATATTGAACTAATCGTTCGACTGACTACGTTTGGAATATCCATTAGGCCAAAGGAATTTCCTACCCTGTGCCAGAACGTGTGATGTTTTGATTCTTCTATAATTCGTTACGATCTTCTTTTTCTCCTTTGCGGATTGGTTCTTATCAGTACTCGGTGTCCGCGATTTCAAGTGTGATTTCTTTGATTAAGTTCAGGTAACAATGATGTAGCACAATGTTGCATACATGCTGTAGTTGTTAATGTTACCTGATCAATAGTAGATCCTGATATTAAATTATTTGCAGCTCAAGACCAGACTTTGATAGTTTTTGGCGTCACTAAATGATATGAAGCTGTGAGACTTTGCTCAAGAATTTATGAACTTTTACTTCATTATAAGTTTTCCTAGCTAGTTCCACCAATACCAATGCCAGCATATATTTTCTGAACCGTTATGTTGTGCAGCCGGACAAGATCGCTGCTGTAGAGACGCTGGACAGGAATTGTATTCATCTACTCACTTCACTTGAGGTCAGAGACGGAGTTGCGCACTTTCATTCCCGCATTGGCTGGGATTGAGGTTGGAGTTGGCTAGGCTTTGCAAAGGTTTAAGACCAGTAGGCTGCAATATGGCGTGGATGCCGCGAATCTTTGGGACAAATTTGACATCAACACTAGGTCCTTCTGCACCTTATTCCTCTAGATTCTTCTCCAAATCAGCTCCGTACATCAGTAATGCCTCCTTCCTTTCTCTACCATTTCTCCATGCTTCATTTTCATTCACTATTTGATATGCCCAAAGCAAAAATATCGGACAATTTTGGTAATTGTAAAAGAGGCCCTGTCAATGTGTAGATTTTAGCTTCGTAATAGCTGGTCTATTCAAAATCTGATTCCCCCCCCCCCCCTCTTGAATCTCTTGCACCTCTTAGTGCTGCCATTCGTTGGGATAAATGGGAATGAGGGTTTCATTGTTTTCTCGTTGTTGAGTTTGTATAACTTGGAGAAATAACCTGCTTTAAGCCTTACCCAGGATTAGCTATTCTAGAATTAAATAAGTGACCATGCTTCTTCAGTCTTAAAGTGTCCTCACATGTGGATAAGTCTTCTTGTTATTAAGTGGCAGACCTATGGATACGATAAAGTCTTGTTTTGACGCTTGCTACTGCCGCAAAGGTTGGAATCCCCGAGTTTGTAAATGGAATAGGGAATGGAGTTGAATCCCATGTTGCTAAGCTTGAAACAGAAATTGGTGACTTCCAGAAGCTTCTCGTCTGTCGTACCCTCAAGCTCAAGAAGCTGGGCTTTCCTTGCAAACATGTAATCCCAATCACATCTCTGCTTGCTTTCTCTCCATGCAGATACAAGAACATATTATCATTTGTAAAAGCACCTATGCATATGCCTTAATATTCATGCATATATGTCATGTCAATGACCAATATCTTGTGTCTTCAAGATATTTCTTAAATTTTTAAATTCTTGGTAATTTCTCTTAACACCTTTGTTGCTGAACTTTCATTATTGTCTCTATTTTTTTGTACAAATTTATGGATTTATCATACACTTTGTTTCTGTTCGTTAAATCCTTCTTTTCTTTGGCTGGTGTCATTATTCAAATTTTAATATTTTTGTTTTCCCACCAAATGCCACTTTATGAACCAGATCTGTTATGCTCAGGTCCTTTTTATTTGGAATTTGTCTTAGAATCTGTTAGCTTCGTGTTTTTACCTTTTTATTTTTTGGCTCAGAATGGATGCTTACCCAATTTTCGCCAGAAAGTATGCCAATAGTGCAGCATTATTTCCTGGCATCTTGCTGGTATAATTTGACAGTATGATTATGTCCTATAGCTATGCTTCATGTACAGAACTTTATTGGATTCTAGAAGAATAAGCAGCTGGAATCTGAATTCACCTTTATTGAAATGGATGATAGATGTCAACCGTCTTATTTTGTTCCGCTGCTAAAAATAATTGTAAATCTCACTAGTGCGTGTGTTATATTGCGTTCTGATGTTGCACGTCATCTTCTTACAGCTGATTGGAAGCAGGTTCCTGATGGCTCCCTTGTATGAAAGTTGAACTGACTTGAGTTTTCAAGCAATTGTTTGTGGCTAGCGCTTAGTAATAGCAGGTCTTTTGTGGTTATATGGGTAAAAGGTGCTTCCTTAACGTACTACATAGCATTCTACCCCTTGATTGACTCTGTCGCTGATAGAATGCCACGACTTATATACAGTAGAAAGAAGAGAAAATTTGGAGGGTATAGGGATGGTTATGCTATGAAGAGTAACTTCCCTGCCATGCTGTCATATGTTGCCTAATGTGTTGTCAATGATCTGAGTGAGTTTATTATGCGTCGTCAATTTCTATGAGGATGTGGTGTCAATTTCCTAGGGGTTAGTATGCTCAGTTATTTTGATTTCATTGTAATATATACGTACTGGACTGATTATTAGGGAATCTATGTGAGCTATTATTCAGCCCTTTTATGGGAGATTAGATTTTCTTGGTGGCTTTTTTCTGTTAGATTATTCGGACCTAGCTGAAGAACGATAACTCACTGGCTTGTTAAACAGGCTGCAGGGATATGACCATTTTATCTTTGGCAGAAATAAAGGTTTTGTGATGTTTCCACTATCTTGTTTCAAGACTCCTTTAATTGATATTCGTTTTGGACCATAAGACATTAAAATGCGTGGGGCCTACATGCGAACTCTTTGTAACCTATAGTTTTTGCTTTGCAGAGGAAGTTAATATTGAAATATGCACACAAGTACAGGCTGGGATTATGGAGGCCTCGAGCTGAACTAATCAAATCGTGATCGGTTTCTTAATAGCTTTTCTTTATCACACCTGAAGTTCTAGATGCGCCAATATGTGAATGCTGGATTTCGCATGGAAAGAACAAGTCTATTGCTTCTGATAATACCCAACTTCATCCCATTCAGAACATCTGGATAATTTTTGGTATTTGCACCATTGAAACACAAGAGACTTGTCTTAATTGACCGTCGGTGTGGCTGGTCATTCTGGTACATTTACTGCATTTTTCTAATCGTATGACTTGTTTTTGGTAAGTATGAGACTGATGAATTGAAAGATTCAGCAATGCTTCATTTATTCCATGATAGCTATTGTAAAACTCAACGATGCTCTTTATTTGCTCTTTTTTTTTTTTTGGTGTCAAGCACATGTATCTTCTTATTCTACTAAGTCTATTTGAAACACTATCAATCCTTAAAATGTGAGCACTTTTAAACTTTGATTTATTACGTCGTGAGGAATAAATCCTTTCTATTAGATATAATCTGATCAACGAATGCTCTTTAATTTTGCAGTCATGTGCATCCCTTCCTAATTGTTCAATAATTGATCAGATCTGATATTAACTTGTGGTTGAATTATGAAAGTATGATGTGAATATGATTATGACAATAGTAAAAATGAAATTAATGCAAACATGGAAGAAAAAATGAAAAAAAAAGAGATAAATTTAATTTTCAGATAGGTACGAAATGCAACTTATAAAAAAATCTAATCCTATTTCAAAAGTTATAACTTATATAGAGGATTAACGACCACCGAAAGTAACAATTAATGGAACCTACCATACTCCCACTTTCTTTTTGGTTTTTTTTTTTTCTTGGGTGCTTAAGGTCGTAGACCTGCTGAGTATGGGGGCCATAATCAATGCAATGCTTTCAAAAGTGAAAACACCATTCCACTCAAAAGAAAAAGGTAGGCTTCAACTTAATTTAAGGCCAAACGCTTTGTAGTATAATAGCATTGATGCTTTTCTATAGATTGTAACTGAGAGGTCATCGGTTCAATTCTGCTTATAATCTCAAGTTGTTAGTGCCTGTCCTTTTAATTAAAAAAAAAAAAGCATAGATGGTTACAGAATGGTTTGTCCTTGGGCTTCAAATGTCAGTACGTGCCTGGGGTTTCCCTTTCTTCAAGGATTCATGTCTTGGTTCCTTGTACAATACTTATTTAACTCTGTGGTGAAGCTCCCATTGTGCTGTGGCTATCCATGCCCATTCCATGGCAGTTATTTAGCAGGGATTCCATGGGCTTGATTTCCTTAGAAATTGATGTGGTAAGGACCAGAGTGGAATAACTTCAGTATCAGTTACTGTTCATATGAGAGATAGCACGCAAACCAAAGAGTATATGATACTCTTGATAAGCCATAATTCATTAGAGATTTATAAGATGCATAAAGTATTTTGATATTAACATGCTTTACTCTCATTCTATTCTCATAAAACAGATTTCTTTAAAAACAAAATTAAAGAGGTAGGTACTAATAGCCTGAGACTGCAAGCAGGATCAAACCCTTGATCTACCATTTATAGAGGAGCTTTTATGTCACTAGGTGACAAGACCGTTTGCCATAAAAGAGAAATTTAGAATGCATATCAAGATTATTACTTAGAACACTTGCTTGGGCTGTAGGCATTATGAATATGTAGCAGCCTACAATACAGATAGTACAAAAAAACATAATAAATGCTAAATTTAGTATATATCGTGTTTATTTAACAGTTAGTCAGAAGATTTGACTTCCATTTATTGTGAAAGACAAAGCAATCCCAGTACATTGTTCTAACTCTCAAAATAACTGGAGTCAAATCTCCTCTAGCTGTCATAAATCTGATATTTTTCAAAATAAAGAATTCATGTAAAGAGATTACCTCATAACCTGTTTCCATGATGAGAACCTCGTCCTCAATTCATTGTTCAAACATTGGCAAGCGAAAAAAGAACACTTGATGCCAAGATTGGATAAAATTTCTTAAAGGAGTTTATACTTATAAATCATGTGGCTTAAAAGCTAACTATGATGTTATCAAGCCAGTGGCCACAAGATAAAACAAGCAGAATAGTGGAAGTAAGAACCAAAAGACGTATCATATATTCATAGTAGCCCAAGAGTACAGCTGAAACAGATTAACTCGAGACAGAAGATTATCGATCCTCAGGTGCCAAATCCAAGATCCAGATGAAGCAGCACATTTCTTGCGTGGGGAAGAATTTATGAACACAGTAAATCAGTAAAACTCCAAAGAATCAAGACAATGAACATGCTAAGAAACTATAGTTAACTCCAATTGATTGATTTTGGCCTCTTGGTGCATGCCCAGATTCCAAATAAGTAAGAAGATTGACAGGATAAATTTTTAAATCTGGTCATAAGAGGAGTAAGCACAGGACAACACCAATTAACAAGACACAAATACCAAAAGAATTTCAAAAGGGGAGAAACTCTTAAAGCTTCAATGCCACCCTCCCATGCATGAATGTGCATGTCTTGTGTAGACAGATATACAAAAAATAGTTTCACTAGAGGAGTAGGTACAGGACTGTACCAATACGTGACAATTTAATTTGAAGTTTAAGCAAATTCTCTGAGTTCAGTAGGTTCCTCTCTGCACCATCAAAATGAAATGGAATGTGTAATCCTGGTTCAATAGTTATGACCTGCAAAATAAATAAATGAAAAAGAAAAAATTGTTAACTAATATGTGAATGAACGATGTCAATCAGCACGGCTATAGCATGCAAACAATAAAACTCTTGCATGATCGCCATGTTCCTATATAAGGAAAGGGCAAAAATTGTCATTCTCGGCCAGAAAAATATCCCTGGGTGTAATTTTTTAAGACTTCCTTCAGTTAAATGTAGCATGCTTTAGAAGACATTGACTATCAAATACTTTTAAACATATTAGCTGGAAATTGTTAGAATCAATCTCACCCAAGAGGGGGGTGAATTGGGTGAGTTACAAAAATTTAGAATTAAAAACGAAACAATATTGAAAAGCAGAGAGTCAGAGTCAGGAGAAATTTCACCGCAGAGGGAAGACACAAGATTTATACTGGTTCGGTCTTAACCACTTGACCTACGTCCAGTCCTCAGAATACCTCTGAGTATTTCACTATCTTCCAAGATCGACAGGGCTCTTGGTGCCTCGGTACAGTAATTGAATCGCTCAATCACTCCCCCTTACTCCCGTAAGGATACAAGCCCTCTCAAGAGTCCACACTCTTGAGTATCGCTCAAGTATTTAATAAAGAGTAGTAATCGGCTCTCTTACAGAGTGAATTTAATGATGAACACTGATGCTCAGTAGTATCGCGGAAAAACAGAGTATTGAATGCTAGGCTTAATAATCACAGGTGGTAGTTCCGGTATTCAATCTCTTCATTAATGCTTCTTCGCGCCTTTTATAGTTGATATCGTTAAGTAGCCGTTAGACGGAAGAACTTCTAGCCGTTGTGACTCCGTTTGCGCGTTTCGCTGGTTTCAACGGTTCCGCCGGTTTCAACGGTTCCGCCATTAATGCGTCTGAGCTTCTGACACTGTAGGTTGCAGTCTACGTAATCCCGTTGAAGAGCCGTTGTATTCTTTCTCAGTAATCTGCATATTTTAAGCTTTAAACAAGTAAGAGTCTTGCGGTGTAGACTTTAGTCATGAACCAAGAAGAGAAAACGAATTTATCATTCAATGATTTTGGACGAAATGATTTAGCTGTAAAAAGAGCAGAAAGACATTCTGGATATGCTTGATCGAAGTGGTGATCGATTACTTGTTGATCGATCAGGCTATCGATAAACAGAATGAAGGCTTTTCGAATTAGTTCAACAATATTATCGATCAAGTGTTGGATCATTGACTTTAAGAATTATCATAGTAAACGGAAATCGTTCCATGATCGAACAAGTGATCGAACACTTTTTTGATCGAACAGATTATCGATAATTCAAATGTTATTGAAATGAAACTTCAGTTATTGATGATTGAACAACTTATCGATAAATGTATGATGGATAATGTTATCGATAAACCATGAGTATGAATATATTCAGTGAAAGACACAGACTAACTGAAATGATCGAACAGGTGATCGATCAATGAATATTCGAACAAGTGATCGAATAAAGTGAGAAAAGAAATTTAATCCTGTAAGGTAAAGAAACTGATTATCGATCACGTTTTGTGAAAACATGAGTTTCAGGGAATTGAATGATCGATCATATTATCGAAAAGTCAATGATCGATTAGGTGATCGAAAATAATTCAACATAAGTTAATGCGAATATAGCAATCCTTAGACTCTTTATCGATCATGTTATGTGAAAAGATATTTATGCAAACAAGTTAAATTATCGATAATGTTATCGATAATTTGGTTGCAAGAAAACTAAATATGAGTAGATAAAGACATTGATTATCGATCATGTGATTGATAATTTTATGTTCGATAAGGTTATTAATCCATCAGTAAAGATGATTACCTGCATTCAGAGAGTTAGAGCATAATGATCGATCATGTGATCGATAAACAAATGATCGAAAATATGATCGATAAATGGTAGCAGAATTAATGTGCAGAACAAGTAGATTGTGTTACCTCTTATCGAAGTCATTATTGATAACTGATTTATCGATCATGTGATCGATAAATACACTTCAGATTTGGTTCTCTTTATCAGTAACTCGATTGTCTATCTGATGTTATCGATCAGTTGATCGATAATTAGTCGTAATCTTGTGTGATTTCTATGTTAGCAATAATCGAACATTTTATCGATTAACCTCTTATCGAATCGTTCTTCGATCAAGATACCTACTATAAAACTGCTTTATACTTGAACAATTATCTGTAACCTTAGCGATAACCGATTTATCGATCAGTTGATCGATAAACATACTTAACCCAAATTATCTGACTTTGTTATCATCAAAACTATAATCCTAACAGAAATATCTGTTGCTCTTAGCGCATCCAATGAAAATCTATAGGACTAAGGCAGGAATGAATATGGACACGTTATATAAAGCTCCAGTGGTTGAGTTTATCTCAAGTTTAGAGAAACTTAAGGCAAGAAAACTTAGAACACCTGCCTTGAGAGGATAGTCATAGCTGATCCTTGAACAATCATGTATATCCACTCCCAAGTAGTGACCTAGACCAATAAAAGATGAACATACAGGTCCAATCTGTATTTATCTTTTGAAACTAGCCTAAAAATTTGTAGAGCCAACAAATAATTCTACTAATCTTTGTACACAAAGAGATTAACCAAGCTGTATTTTTCAAGTATGCATAAAGAAACCGATAGAAGTGGGGTTCAGTGTATGATAGGCACTGCTTGGAACACCTCTCAAAATTCCAATCCCCTTGAGTCCTTTCTGGAGCATTTCAACCTATGCAACCAGACCATTTCAAATAATGTAATTAAGGTAAACAAGCTTCAAGTCTGAAGTAGTTAGTTGAATAAACAGAAAGATCAAGTGAAGCAAAAGTAAAGTGCCAGTAAAAAACATACCGTTCTAGCAAAAGAGATACTAAAAAGTTGTCAGAACACACATATGACTGTGGCTGATTATGCAAAATAGTATGATGGGTTAAAACACTTATAAGATATCGGTCATCATGCATAGGGTCGATTGCCTCAACCAATATGGCATAAAAATTAAAAATCTTTTCTTTTGGCACATTAATTCAAAATACAAGGAAAAAAATATATATCGGAAACTGTTATTAACCTTTACTCTGTTTTTTTTTTGGGTCCTTGTAAACAGTTAGAGAGAAAAAAGCTTGATGACTGAGAATTGTTACAACTCTCCTTTCAGTTAGTCGCTGTGCCATTCTATAATGATAGAATTCCTAAATACTTTAATGGTTTTGTAAATTTACTTTAGCACATACCTTATATCTGAGAACATTATCAACACACACAGAAAAATAAATCATAAAACAGTTTTCTTTTCAATCCATGCATGAATTAGCAATAAATAACAGCAACATAATGAAAAACATGGTTTCTAAGAATAATGGCTAATGATTAAGAACAAGGTGCAATGATGAAGGTACCGAATGATCGTGTATTTGCCGAATGCTTGCACCAGGTTTGCAAAGTTCTGCACAATGCTCGTTTGTTTCCCATATAAGATCATAAAGCTCTTCCTGAAACATACAAAACGACATGATATTCGTCTGAAAGATAATTGTAACAAGAAGACACAGACCAATGATGTTATGACTTATGAGACTAGCTTAGAATTAAGGCATGTGTTGCCTGGGTGGCTTTCATCTCAAAATTCACTGGGCATGAACCAAAAACAAAGGCTAAGAAGTTTCATACATCATATACCAGCATAAACAAAGGGAAAAAAAAATCCCTGCATGCAATCATCAACTATGCTTAATTTTTTTACCAATTTTGTTCCTAATTAATATTCTATTTTTTCTCTTAAATTTTTTCTTATACTACATTTTCTTCTATCATTTATCTCATTACTAATATTTCTCTCTCTTATTTGCTGTTTATTAAATAAGGACATACATGCTTGATAAAAATGTTCAAATTTTACATATTTATTACTTTTAACTAACTTTTACTCTTTTCTTAAACCACATAACTTAGTTAAAATTAAAGGACGTTACAAAAAGAGTTGGAGGGAGTATATCATATTTTTACGCATTTTATGTGGATATCTTTTGATCACTTAGTGATTAATTACTCTCTTTATACCTGAGCTGACTGAAGATTGTTTTTAGTGCACATTGTGTAACGGAAACTCTTAGGAATTTTTTAAGACTGGATCAGTATAATCGTTGTGTGCCATTACTCTCTTTCTCTCTTGCTTGAATTAAAAAAAAAAAAATCATGTGTAAGGGAAAATCGTTGTGTTTAAATAAGAAAATCAATTATCAATTAATAAATAGTAAAGTAACAGTATCCGTGCTCATTTTATTTTTAATATAATTTCAAAAGCATGCAAAATTTGAAAAATAGAAAATATTAAAAAAAATCAAATCAACAATAAAAAGGCCCCACTTTTTTATATTGATTCTGTAACAAACAAAACATTAGGGAAAAAAATTTGCAAGGAGCACAATTAACATACCAACTTAATGAATGGTCAGTGAACGAAAAGGATTTCCTCAATTATTTGTTCATTTCTTTCCATTTTCGTCACTACAAAATGTCACCCTAATGAGAGATACACTTAATAATCTTGATATATTTGTAGCCTTTTTATTTGCTTTAATTAAGTGCAATAAATCATTTCAACATTTATATTATATATATAATTATATATAGCCTAATTAATGTTTATGTGGACCATATATTTCAGACCTAACTACTCAGTTTTGATTGTGTCTTCCACTATATGAATATTGCACGTTGACACATCCATTAACTGTATATATTTTAACATATACTACCTTCGGTCTTTAATATAAGACCTTGTTTGACTTTTATTTTGGTTCTAAATATAAATCTCAATCCACTTTGTCTATTATATTTATGTATTTTTTTCCTAAGGTAGTCCTTCTAACAATAGTAGTTCTAACCAATACACTTAATTAGCAAGTATATTTTAGGAAAAAAATCTATTTATTATAAATAACTAACTTAACTTCTTTTCTTAATCTTTTCAAATTAGTCAACTAGCTCTTATAATCAGGACCGGAGATATTATATATATATATGTACATATCATGACTCATTGAAATGTTGATGATATTTTTGTCAAATTAAGAAACAAAATAAGTCCAAAACAGCATAGAATAAATTAGTTGTAAGAATGAGTCAAACTCATATGTGTGCGCGCGCGCGTGTGCGCGCGCGTGTGTGTGTGTATTCTACTCCCCATTTGGCACGCTACAAAATGATTCCCTAATATCCGTCGAACTCATTCAGAAGACAAGATAGTGAAGTTCTGCTAAACAATTTCAACTAAACATACTGAGATTTTTTTAGTCTTTGTAATATATGCGCCTTTTTTATTAAAATAATTTTTTTTAAAATTTCCGCATTCAAAATATTTTACAAAATTAGATCATATTTTGAGAACATATAATATATAGAATTTCTCTCTTTTTTTTAAAAAAAAACTAATCAAATATTCAGTGCTATCAACTAATTAATTTTCTATGGGCTAATGAGCTAATCTTCAATAAAACTCAAAGGGAGAAAGACGCAAAAATACCTCCCAAATCCCAATTCAGGAATAAAGCTTTTATAGAACGAAGTGGGATTAAATTTTGTAACAAAATTACTTAAATGCCCTTAATTAGGAATATGAAATATGAAAAAAATTAAATGACTATAATGGTTAAATAAAAACAACTTTAATTTATCAAATAAGAACAATTAAGATAGCAACAACAATTTCACAAAATAAATTGTTAAATACCAATGACAGTGACAATTTAATAAGTAATAATTTTAACTTATAAAATGATAACAACAATTAAGACAATGATGATCACTAGTTTCAAGAAAATTACATCACTTCACAAACTTAACTTAAAAATAGCGTTAAGGTGCAAATTTACTATGTAAGTTTAAAATCACGATAACTTTTTAATGTTAACAATATTATCTGTCAATATAACTAGTTAGTTTTTATGGTAATGGGCAAAATTGCTATGATTCAAAATTTTTAGGATAAATTTGCACATAAAAATCTTTCAGGTGCCCAATTGAGTGAAAATTTTCACACGAATTTGCATCTTAACGCTTTCAAAATATCTCTTAGGACTTTATACAGGAATTAAGACATTTTAAATAACCATATGAGATTCTCATATTTTGTTAATTGATGTCTTTCTCTCAAACTTAAATTTAAGACCTTATTTAAAAAAAGTTCCAATTTTATAATAACTCAGCCCAGCTGTTGTTCGTTATTATATCACACTATCGCTTGTAAGGTGACTTCCATGATACCTCATGATGTTAGTCTTCTCTTTTTTCCCTTAGTCTTCCCTTTTTTGCCTTTCAGTCGTTGTTGAAAATTTGAAAGTCTTCCAACCCCATCAGGCAAATTAGAAGTTCTGCTTGACTCTAGAAGCAAGCGAACAAGTCAAATGGGCCACACTCACAATTTCAAAGCGCGTGGAGACCGGCTTGGCTTTTCTTGAATTGGCTTTGCCATCCTTTTCATATATTAATGTTGCTATTGCACCCTTCAAGAATTTGGAAATGAAATGACGATATTGAAATGTAGAGAAATGGCTCCATTATCCCTCTGACTCACTTGCCTTATTAATTCTTTTCTGATAAAAAATTATAGATACTTAATCCTCAGCAATTTATTTATCCACAAAAAATATTTTAAATCAAAATATATCCCCATCTGCCGTGGCCAAATTATATATGTTTATACATAATAACTGAAGATTTCCTTTTGTTAAAAAACACAAAAATGTACAGTTTCAAACATCATTTTCCTATTCATCTGAGTTACTTTCAAATGCGTAATATTGTCAAAAATGTTTACTAAACTTAATCATAGTAATTAATCTCGAAGGACATGATCATTTTCATTTCATTAATTATTAATAATAATGGGAGATGAGAGAGATATCACTGAGAAAAAAAAAAAGAAAATCCAAGTCATATTCCGTTCTGTAGAAAACAAAAATAATATTTTATTATGTCTTTTTTTTAACCAGCATATTTTATTATTTCTAGTTCTTATGGGGAACAATAAAATTAGATGACCTGTGTGTATATGAATATGTGTGTGTTAATGGTACTGCTTGTTTTAGGTTTGATGTCTCGTGAGAATTTCTACTCCATTATTTAATTTTCTTAAAAGATTAAGAATTTAATTTTATAATGAAGTAAATGCCCCAAAAATTTATAAAGCATAATTGAATTAAACATTTTTATAACTTGATCAAACTCCTTTTACACATATATATATATATATATAACGATATATATATGCGTCTTAGGTCTAATTAGGAGTTATTTTTTATAGAATACAATTTATAATGAACCGAATTCAATAATTTTATTTGATATAAAAAATATAAGAAGTCAATTTCCGCACATCTTAATAAGACGAAAATAAATCGCATTATTCATAATATATAAGCAATGTGGGTTTCCATTGATTTTATATGTTATATTAACAATTAATATTTATAGTATATAAATGAGGATATATAATAGATTTATTAGAAAAAATGAAAAATTTAGGTCAGTCAAGTCAACCAAGGCAGCTCAAATTATATATAGCTAACCATGAATTTATCCCGGTCCATTTTGGCCGCACTTTAGAAAAGTTTAAACTAAAAAATAAATTACTATTAATTAATATCCAAATCCCATCATTAATCACTAATTCCTCTAATTCCTTTAACAAAGCATATAACCCAATTCCCTATTTGGTCCCTCTAGTTTCAAGCACTGTGCCTACTTTTTCGTTGCTCTCTCTCACACATCGCTCCTTCTTCCTTCCCCTTCCCCCTCCCCTTCTTACAGAGCCAACAATCAGATTGATCGATGCTTCAACCTCCTAATCTCTTTCCTCTCTCATGGACCTTCATATTCTTCTCATTTGGGATCCTAAGCGGCGTCGTTTCGGATCCACAGACCCATCTTCTGAACAGCAAGTGTAATCCGTACTTCATTTCCAATGTATTCCCGGACTCCAATATTTCCGTCTTGTCGCGGCACAGCAAAGCAATCATTGCAAAAACATTAACTTTCAGCGACGATAAAAAAAGTCGCTGCTGAAAGACACTTTCAGTAGAAACTTTTAAAAGTTTTAGAGGTAGCATTTGTCGCTGCTGAAGCTTGCTTCGGCAGCGACAGTTTGCCACTACCCAAAGTGACTTTCAACGGCGACTTTTTTTGTCACCACTGAAAGTGATGCCTAAGAAAAATTAGTTTACTGATGCCACGTCATCACTGGCCACCTCCACCTCATTGCTACTGGTCGCCACATCATCACCGACCGGATGCCACGTCACCACTAGCCACCTCCATGTCATCATAGGCTGCCAAATATCTTCATCTTAAATGTATCTTCTTCAGGGTTGAACTTGTGACCACCTCCTTTTGTGTCTAATCGTTTTGCCGTTGAGTTGAATTGAATCTGTTTATTATTATTATAAAATAAAATATATATTATTAGATTATATTTTCAGCGGTGACATTAGAAAGTCACTGCTGAAAGTCGGAGCTTCAGTGACAACACTAATAGTCGCCGCTGAAAGTCAGACCTTTAGCGGTGACACTAAAAAGTTGCTGCTGAAAGTACACCTTTTAGTAGTAAGACTTTTAGTAGTGACAAAAATATCGCAATTGAAAGTCTTACTTTTAGCAATGACTTTTTAGTGTCACCACTGAAAGTCTTACTTTTAGTAGCAACTTCTTATTGTCACTTTTGTTGCCGTCAAAAGTCGTCGCCTAAAGTCTATTTTTTTACAGTGAATGGAGGAAACCCTGTTGCTACGCTTTTTCAATGCAGAAACTATCTCTCCGTCGCCTACTATGTAGCCTACTTCAATGCGGCTACCGATCAAATCCGACGATGCCCCACCAAGATCTACCGTGCCCATGTCGTCTACGACGAGTGCTTCCTCGGGTGCAACTTGTCAGCCACGTTCAAGTCTCACTTTTTTTGTTTTTTAATACTATCATTAGTTGTTTGTTAGTATAAAACTAGTTTGATTTTTAATTTGATTCTAAATATAAGATTCTAATCCACTTTGTCTCTCATATTTATTTATTTATTTATTTCATAGTAGTTATTGTAGTAGTTGTACATAAACCAAATAGTAGTTTTAACTAATACATGATTAGCAATGAGTATTTTAGAAAAGACAATACCTAATTATTACAAATAACCAGCTCAACAAACTTTCTTAATATACTCAAATTAGTCAATTTACTCTTATACTAAGGGCATATTACGGGTGGAACGTAAAGATCATGGTAAGATATTACTATGAGTACGCACAGCTTCCATGAATGGGCTTATGGATGAATCAATTTACAATTTACAATTATGATAAATTCAAAAGTCAGAAGACAAAACAACAATCCTTATCTTATCAAATGAAGTTGACTACATGGATCATATACCACATATTGTGCCATGTTCAAATGATTTTTTTGTTATTTTTTAATATATTCTAATTTTTGTTCGTATATGTTTCTTTCTATTGACTACATGCTTATCTCAATAACTGCCCCACTTTATGTTCAATAGACAATATATTTTTAATAAATGTAATATTTTACACACACAGACGCACACAGGTGTGTGTGTGTGTAACATTTTGAATGTATTCATTTTTTTAAAAAAAGTGGCATGTCGTTGGTCAATTATATATAGCCCATGACCCCTATAAAAAGAATGTTTCTATGATTTACTCAGACTTAATTTAGTTTTTTTTTGGTCAAACCAGAGTTCAAGTCTTATTTCTTATCACTTTCCAAATTTTAGAGTAATTTTCTTTGAAAAATCATAAAAAAAATTGAAAACTACACCATTTTTTGCTCATAAGATATCAAAATGCCACTCATTTTATTTAGAATCTAATGGTAAATGGAAACAAGGAAAAAAATGGAAGTAGAAAAAAATTAAGAAGCAGCAATGGAGGGAGCTGAGAGGGAGCAGCGCATCCTAAATTCATATAAATTATGCACTAAGCAATAAGTGAGAAGTATTTTTCCATTTCTATTTTACTCTTGTCGAATTTATATAAAACATAAATCAACCAAACATCAACTAATCTTCCAATTGATAGCGGAAAAGGTGCAGAATTCGTCTTCTTATTAGCTTGATTCATAGATAACAAAATCCAAATACATATACTGAACTTGGAAAAAATGATTGAGGATACTTGTTGTGTGTCTTAAGGTTCGATATTAGCAGTAATTTCTTTCAAGAGACAACGCAAACTTTCAATATCACGTCATGTGGGAATCAGACTACTGAAGGAGAAGCCATTACATTTACCTCAGACGCACAAGAAATGTTAATTAATCTCCAAACAGCAACACCCAGAATCAGTGGCTTCTCCGTAGCTACCAAGACACAAATTCCTAATAATGGTCCAACTACTTATGCGTTCGGTCAGTGTATTGAAACTGTCACTCAGATTGGGTGCAAGGATTGCTTGAATGCTCAGTACAACAATATGCAGTCTTGTCTTCCCAATCCAGATGGTAGGGCTTTTGCTAATGGCTGTTTCTTGAGATATTCCACCACTTCCTTCTTTCCCCATAATCAGATCCTCGATGTCACACAATTCTCCAAACAAGGTAACCCTTTTTCAGATCAATGATATGCACAAATACTGCGAGTAGGAGTTTGCTTTTATATGGGGTTAAGGATCATTTTTACTTTAGAGCTATTCATGAAGAAGTTGTGGTGTCGAGAAGATTTTTTTTGGACTAAAATTTACCCTGTAAGTATTAAAAGAAGAGAAGCAATATCGCCATTTACATTAAAAAAAAAAACTAATATTGACTGTTGACATTTTAATTGAAACAACGACATTGCTCATTTTTTTAACATTTTCGGGGTGACATTGAGCTGAAGAAAAATTTTGGATTCTCTCTCTCTCTCTCTATATATATATATATATCTTTCACAAATACTTTCAGGTGAAAATGACAATTAGTCTTTTAATTTAATTTACTCCTTCAATCCTAGATATAAGGGCTAAGTAATGAGATTTATTTTTGGTTCTAAATATGAGAGATCTTAATCTATCTTATCTCCCAAATTTATAATCTAACATGTCAGGTACATACATTCATACATCTTGTTTTAGCAGTTACAAACAAGAAGGGGATCATTATTGGTGGAGTTGTTGCAGGTGGATCTCTTGCTTTGATCCTCATTGCACTATTTTCCATGATCAGGAGACGAAAAAGCCCCAAGATGATCGGTATTCCTAGAGGTAAACAACTTAAGAGGTCTACTTTGCATTAATTTGAATGTTTTCAACTATTGGTTGTTTTAATTTATGAAAAGAGATTAATTTGGTTAACGTTTTCCACTTATATCAGGGGACATACCTGAAGCAAGCAAGCTAAAAGGCCCAGTTACTTCTAGTTACAATGTTTTGAAGACCGCAACCAAGAGTTTTAGTGAAGAAAATAAAATAGAAGGTGGATTTGGCGTGGTATACAAGGTATAGTTATTTTTCTTGAGTTTCAATATTTCAATAAGTATGTCCCAAAGCTAAATGAGGTTTATATACGGTACGTTAAAAGGTTATATTTCTAAAAGGACAAATGCATTACTTGAAATAAGTAATAAAGATATATACTTACATGATTATATTGAAATTCTAATCATCGCATGTAGGGCACTTTGTGGAATGGTAAAGTAGTTGCAATCATAAAATTAGCTTCACACTACTCCAAAAAGTAGATGAAGAATTTGAAAGTGAAGTGAAGCTGATAAGTCATGTCCATCATCGGAATCTTGTTCGACTTTTGGGATGTTGTAGTAAAGGCCATGACAGAATTTTTGTTTATGAGTACATGAAAAACAATAGCCTGACAAATTTTTTTATGGTATCTTATTTCATTCCACAAACTATCTTATTTCATTCCACAAAACTTAATTACATTATTAAGTTTTTCTTCATAATACCATTATGATATGTGAACATATTCTCAACTTAAGAACAGAACACATCGTTGACTCATCAAACAAAACTTGACTTCGTAGTTTTATTAGAGAATTTACACGTTTATATATCAATTATCTTTTGTATATTTGACCTTTTTGTCTTTAATTACTTACATTCCAAATTATGTGAACCTGGAAAATAGGTGACAAGAAATACTCTCTCAAGTGGAAGCAACGATATAAAGTCATTTTAGGAATAGCAAGGGGTTTGGCTTATCTACATGAAGATTTTCATGTTCGCATTATACATAGAGATATAAAGACTAACAATATCCTCCTAGATGATGATCTACAACCTAGAATTGCTGATTTTGGCTTGGAGAGACTTATACCTAAGGATAAAACTCATCTTAACACAAAATTCGCAGGCACATTGTAAGTTGAAACTATTACTTTTGTTTAATTTAATTTTCAATTCTCTTGATAAAATTATAGTACATGGATTGCCCAAGGTATATTGATAAAATCTATATATATAAGACTTCAAGAAAGAATTCATACCCACGTCAAACATAACATAATATATAAACTTTATATTTTAGATTTTGTAATCAGATTTTAGTTTGAGATATTTTATTCTAATTTCATTATATCATATATATTATATTTTGTTAGAGGATACACGCTACCGGAATATGCAATTTATGGCCAATTATCAGAAAAAGTTGATGTCTACAGCTATGGTATTGTAGTGTTAGAGATAATCAGTGGGTCAGAAGCGCAATAAATTAGAGACTGATGGTGATGTTGCAGGCGAATACCTCCTCCAAAAAGTGAGAAAATTCTCATGACTATTTTTAAATCGTGCAATCTTTTATTTTGAGAAATTTTAGATAAAAAGCCTTTTAACGGGCTAATTAGCCTTTTGCAAAAGCTATTCCTTCTTTACGTAAGAATCTATATCTAACCTATGCTTTCTCCTTTTTTGCCCGCTTGATAGGCTTGGAATTTATATGAGAGGGGCATGCACTTAGAGTTGGTGGATAATGCCTTAGACCCTAAAGATTATGATGCAGATGAAGTTAAGAAAATTATAGAGATTGGTTTGCTTTGCACCCAACCATCTGCAGAAACAAGGCCAATGATGTCTGAAATAATGGTTGTGCTCAAGAAGAAGGGTTTATTAGAGAATATGAGGCCAACAATGCCTATATTCATTGAAACTAATTAAAAATTCATGCATGGAAGATGCCTTTGCCTCTATGGTTTCCAATATATCCAATGCTATTATTTGCCTTCATTTTTATACTATCACCAAGATAATTCTATTTTGTGTAGGAATATGTAATTATGGGTGACTTCAAATTTTGAATCCATAAATTAAATAAAAGAACTAATAACATAGAAAGAAGGGTATAATAGAACGTGACTGCCCTTCATTTAATTCCATTCTGCAACTTTTAGGTGCAATTAATTATAAATCACTCGGACATTATTATGTATGAATGTGTGAATAAATTGTACAATTTTGAGTAATAGTTTTGTTGGATTATTGCATATGATATTTCTTTTATTTTTAAAGCGCGATCATGAATCAAATTATATTATTTTTCTTTATAATCACATATGGGGGCGACTATATTTTGGAGTTTAGCATCATCTCCATTACTTTTATGATCACATGGAGAATAAATGACAATTAAGATGCATGTCATTAATTATAAGAAAAATAAAGTTGTCGAGAGCATCATATGAAATAATAGAAGAAGGCAAACAATTTCCAGACCATACATGTTAAATGTTCATAAATTTGGATATAAATATAAAGAATGCACAGTTTTAGAACTATTGGTAACCTTGTATAATCGAGCTTTAACAAGTAGTGGCCCAATCAAGTATAAAAAAACTCGATTCCTTATTCGTATCATATGTGCTGTCATATCATAGGACTCGACTCTTTATCTTGTCTTGATAATGTTTCTGGCAAAAAAAAAAAAAAAAAAAACAGAAAAGAAAAAAAATCATAATGTTGTGATTTAATCGATAATACTTCTATGATCTTATTTATAAGACATTTTCAGTATATTTTGCATAGACCAAAATTTTTTTTAACTATATTAACTCTCGATTAAAATATAACTTTTTAATTTTATCCTTATTTAATATATATACTTTTCAAAGAGAAAATAAATATATCTACATTATAATCAATAAAGAATGAAATAATATATTCATGCTAAAAATTTAATGAAATGATTTATAAATAGGATCAAGAAAAAATTTTCACTTCTTTTTAAATAGGATTAGAAGAGTACTTAGATAAATATATAAAACATAAAAAATTGTTCTTCCTACATTTAATTTTCTGCAAAGAGAATGCATGTGTATTATCCCCTCCCTCAAAAAGGGCCTACCACGACAATATAAGGTCGCTATCAGTTACCACTTGCAGTAGTCTGTTTTCCTTTATGTCATTATTGTTAGAAATTTCCCAATTCTTGTTGACCCAAGAAGCAAATTAGAATTGAACAAGTCAATGGTCAACTCACAATTCGAAAGCGTGTGGAAATTAAACTTCTATTACATGGAACAGTCAATTTCTTATTCATTTGTTTTCCACAAATTGCTATTGAATCCTTCAAAAAAAAAAAAAAGGATTAACAGTTCCAGCCCACTGGTTTCCCAATATTTATAAAAATTTGACCCATTACCTCTCTTTGCTTCTTCATTCTCACTCTCTCAACAGAAGATGCTTCAAGGTCGTCCTCATCTCCTTCGTTCGTTCATCTTCATATTCTGTTCATGCTGCTCCATCCTCAACGGCGTCGTTTCGGACCCACAGACCAATCTTCTTAAGAGCGAGTGTAATCCGTCCTTCGTCTACCTCGTGTCCAGCATCTCCATCTTCGACAGAAACCTAAACGCGACGTTGAGAGATATCAGAGGGCAGATCAGTGAACAGAACAAGCACTTCGCCACCGCACATGAAGGTAACGGAGGAAACCCAGTTTCCACTCTTCTCCAATGCAGAAACTACCTCTCCATCGCCGACTGTCTTGATTGCTTCGACGTCGCCGCCGCTCGAATACTCAGCTGCACCGCCGGAGCCTCGGGTGCCCATGTTGTCTACGACGGCTGCTTCCTCAGGTACTTCTACCCAAAAAATTTCAAATTTTAGTCTCTCTCTTTACTACATACGCACGTATATATGGATATTTATGTTGGATTTTGGATTCGTTGTTGAAGGGTCGACTTATTTAATGAGATTATTTAGTTTCATCAAATAATATTAAATTGATTAGTATTTAATTTAGTATGAGTTAAATTAGTGTTTAAGTTAGAGAGATTGGATGAGAAGAGTATGTGTGCCCAATCATATGGGACAATCATGGCAGGGAGATTGTGGGGATGTTGGGCATTTGAGAGAATCGCTTTTAAAAAGTATTTTTAACAAATCAAGATAAACTCTTTTAAATATTTACTTCATATATCATAAAATTAATTTTAAAACTATAGTTTAGGTTTTGTCCAAACATTCAATAATTTTATCCCCCAGGTATACTTCAACAAACTACGGACCACCATTTTACAAAAATGCTAATTCATTTAATCTTGCTTAAGAGTAGAATTAAGAATTTGACTTTATTGTAATTATAAATATTATCCTCTCATTCTATTCATAGGGGGAGAGAGAAGAAAATTTTTTAGTTATATTTATAAGGCAGAGAGAAAAAAAAATTTTGATCTTGTTTATAGGGTAAAGAAAGAAATTTTTTATATGAATGTATAATTTTACTTTTTCATTTATTATTTTGTTGATTTTGTTCTTATAAAGTGTAATATATCTTAAATGGGGATAAAGTTGGAATATTATTGAATTTTAAAAGGGAGTTAATAAAGTTTTAGATTTTTATTGATCTGTATGAAATATATTAAAAGTAACTTATAAATAGGATTAGAGGAATACTTCTTCTGGTGTTTTGTAGAAGTCACTTCCTGCACTCGCATCGGAATCAAAGAAAGGCTTCAAAATTATTAACGTTGTCTGAAAACTAACATAATTTTCAGTTACGCCCTTAATTTTCATAATTATTAATTACTACGTCAACTCCTCAATATAAATGTCAGTTAGGGATTAAATTTGGGCAAAAATATAAGAATCTCTCATCTTTTTTTAAAATATCCCTATTGATTGCAAGAAATTTTTACTAAGAGATAATTTTAATCATCCAATATATATAGATGAAAATGATAGTTTAGATAATCAGCACACATTTTTGACAAATAACTAATTTAATTAATTTTTTCAAACATATCCTTTGAAAAGTCAAAAGGCCAAGTTTGAAAAACTGACTTTGAATAAGGGGGAGTTTGGCATCTCATATAAGCACTTAAACAGGGGGGGGAAGACATTAAGATATCCTCAAAAATGCTAAAAGATAAATTAGAGTTGGTGAATTTCAAAATCCTAAATCAAATCCCTTGTACTATTTTGAAATTTTAAAATACTGTTAAATGACAACGTAGCCTTTACTTTCAGTTACTCTTTTCATATAACTATTGACTATTCTAATTTTACTATTGATTACTTTTTTCTTCAAACTTTTGATGACTACTTTTGTATAATTATTGACTACACAAAGACAGTAAATGACTGAATTAAAAGTAGTTACCAGATCTCCAACAACACTTAATATATTTTTGAATTTTTAAAATAAAAGTAGTCAATAGGTAAACAAAAGTAGTCACCAAATTTTTTAAAAATGAAAATAGTTAATAACAATAGTAGAGTAGCCAGTAGCTAAATAAAAGTGTCATCGGCGTTTTAAAAACAAATATAATTCATAGCTAAAAAAAGTAATCAATACATAAGAAAGAGTAGGCACTGGAGCTCCGGCAGCTAGCCCTTGGCAGGGTTGTTGGTGGTCAGAAACCGGCCAGCTAAAAGTGCTAAGGTGACAATATTTAAAAAAAAAAAGAAAAAAATAGCGAAGGGCATTTGCATAATTTTGGTAGACTTGAAAGTTCTAAAATAATACAAGGGGTTTGAATGTTTGAATTGGAATTATGAAATTCACCCATATCGATTTGTCATTTAACAATTTTCAAGGTATTTTATTGTCTTTTTTCCTTAAAAAAATGCTTTGACGTAGGTCGAGACAAGTTTTCTAACATATTTATCCTGAACTCTACAAAATTACTTTTAAAAAAGTTAATCCAAATAGCGCAATGTGGTAAAGATGTAATAAATGTTCCATATATTGCCTTATAAAAAGACCCAAAAAAAAAAAAAAACGTATCCGAGTACCTTGTACAATGGACAAGAGGGAGTATATCATAATAATATATGAATGTTAATGACATAAAGAAGAAAGACATTATTCTTCATAAGTATAAAGGTTAAATGACTATATATTTATGTTATGTACTAAACACTCCATCAGGTAAATGAGAAGCATTTCTCAATTTCCCTATAAAACTCTCCTTTTCATTAGCTTTCTGATCTGTACATATTATAAACTTGAAAAAAAAAAAAAAAAAGATGATATGGTAGACTCTGGCGTGTTCAGGTTCGACATTAGCGGTGCTTTCCTTGATGAGACAACACAAACTTTCAACACAGCATATTGTGGTAATCAGACTGAAGATGACGATGGAGCCACAAGACTCACATCAGTTGCACAACAATTGCTGATGAATCTTCAAACTGTAACACCAAATATCAGAGGATCTTCTGCAGCCATGAAGATGACAGTGTCTAACGTTGGTCCAACTATTTATGCCTTTGCCCAATGTATTGAAACCATATCACAAAATGAGTGCCTCAGTTGCTTGAATGCTGGATACAACAATATAAAGACTTGTCTTTCCTACTCAGATGGTAGGGCTTTTGCCGATGGGTGTTTCATGAGATACTCCACAACTTCCTTTTTTCCTGATAACCAGACTATTGATATCGTACCTGCCTTCAAACAAGGTAAGGCTTCATTTAGATTCTTTGTCACCAGTTTATAAGTCTGATAAATTAGTTTGGAAAAAAATTATGCATGATAAATATGACATGTAAAATGGATTAAAGCATTATATTTATGATCAAAATCCACTCTCCAACTAATTCCTACATTTAGGATATACAGGAGGAGTAAATTTTCAATTTGAAAATTTATATGAATCCTTAGTTTGAATGTTTATTTAGGTTATTAGAATGATTTGATCAAGTATTATTATTGACATTTTAATTTTATACTTTAGAGCATGATACGTTTCAAAATAACTTGGTATTATTTGAAATTACATGTACATATATTCACTCATATATGTGTACATTTGTATTTGTACAAATCTTTGTTCGTAGGTTCAAGTAACAAGGGGGCCATTGCTGCTGGAGTTGTTTCAGGTGCTGCTCTTGCTTTGCTCCTCGTTGCATTATTTGCTTGGATGAGACGAACTAAAAGCCCAAAGAGGGTTCCTAGAGGTAAACAAATTAAAAATTATGAGGCTACTATTTTATCAATTTGGAAAATGAACAAAATCTTCAACTGCTAGTTATTTTAATTTATGAACAAAAGGTTTGATTTTTGTTTTCCATGGCAGGAGAGATACCTGGAGCGAGTAAGTTGAAAGGCTCAATAACTTTTAGTTATAAGGATTTAAAGTCTGCAACTAAGAATTTTAGTGACGAAAATAAAATAGGAGAAGGTGGATTTGGTGTTGTATACAAGGTACAACTTTATTATGAGTTTCAATGTAAGGATATCTTTAAGCGTGGTTTATATATTATTTTTGAAAGATAGTCTGATAACAATCTCATGTTTAAAATTCTCAATTATGATTAGGGCATTTTGGGGAATGGGAAAGTAGTTGCAGTAAAGAAATTAGCTTTACGAGCCTCCAATAGGATCGATGAAGATTTTGAGAGTGAAGTGATGCTGATAAGTAATGTTCATCATCGAAATCTTGTTCGACTTTTGGGATCTTGTAGCAAAGGTCACGATAGAATCCTTGTTTACGAATACATGAAAAACAACAGTCTTGACAGATTCTTATTTGGTATGTTATTTCAATTACCAAAGCTTATGCACACTATCTTAAGCATTATGAGATGTGGACATATTTTCAACATGACAACATTTCATTCGCTCGTTAGGAAAAATGTGCTCATATGTCATGGTTTCATTAGATAATTTGATTGGAACATAGATATTGAAAGGACATTGTTATGTTTCGCCCTTCGTTCTTTTTTCTCACCTTTCAAATTTTGGAAACTTGGGAAATAGGTGAAAGGAAAGGTTCTCTCAATTGGAAGCAACGATATGAAGTGATTTTAGGAATAGCAAAGGCTTGACTTATCTTCATGAGGAATTTCATATTCGCATTATTCATAGAGATATAAAGACAAATAACATTCTGTTAGATGATGATCTACAACCACGAATTGCTGATTTTGGGTTGGCAAGGCTTATACCTGAGAATAGAACTCATCTTAGTACAAAATTTGCAGGAACATTGTAAGTTGATTGAAATAACTACTTTGCTCCAGTTAATTTTCAATTCTATTAATTTTTATTACAGTAAATGGATTGTTAAAGGTATTAATGAAATCTATACATTAGTCTATTAAACAATCCTATGACATGGACAATACATGATTATGCAAGAAGGAATTCATACTTATGTTGAAGATGATGATGACACAATACTTTATATTCCATGTCTATTTTGGATTTTGTAGCATCACAATAATTACATGTTTTAGTTTGAGCTATTATTCTAATTAACTACATCATAAATAATATATGATTGACAGAGGATACACTGCACCAGAGTATGCAATTCATGGACAACTATCCGAAAAGGCTGATATTTATAGTTATGGTATTGTTGTCTTAGAAATCATCAGCGGCCAAAAAAGCAATGAATTGAAAGTTGATGGTGATGTTGAAGGCGAATTCCTCCTCCAAAAAGTGAGAAAATTCACATGCCTATTTGAAAAAGCTTTTCTTTATTTTGAAAAAAAAAACTTAGATGTTGGATTTTTTAACAGCACATCTAAAATTCTTTCAAAAAAGCTTACTTTATGAGAGAAAATAATCTTATGATAAATGCTTATTTCGTTTCACTTTCATCCTACTTGATAGGCTTGGAAACTATATGAGAGAGGCATGCATTTAGAGTTGGTGGACAATGCCTTAGACAGTAATGATTATGATGCAGAAGAAGTGAAGAAAATTATAGAAATTGGTTTGCTATGCACTCAAGCATCTGCAGAAATAAGACCGGCAATATCTGAAATAGTGGTTTTGCTTCAGAACAAGGGTTTATTAGAGAATATGAGGCCGACTATGCCTATCTTGATTGAACCTAATTAGAGCTTCATGGAATACACCTCCATCCCTACTGCTTCCGTTACATCAAATGATATTGCTTTTACTTTTTAATACCATCAACAAGATAATTGTACTTTACAAGAATGTGCTTTTCTAAATGGCTGATGAGAGTAGTCTTAGTCGCATCAGCTACCAACTAGTTCTAGATCCAACTATAAATACAATATAGTGTAAATCATTCTCTTAGGGATCAGTTTTAGAATTGTAATTGCAAAGGGGACATAGTTATTTATATGCAAATACAGTACAGCTACTCTAGAATGATGCAAGCATACTCTAAATGCAATTTTGTTATGATTATGCACCTAAGTAAACTAATGCAGACTACAGCTATATGCTTAATGCACATAGGGATGTGATCCCAAATGTAGGACCTGGCTTAGGTTCCCGGCAATGGATGGGCACAAAAAATAATTGGGACCAACTTATGGAAGGTACTGAGAGGGCGGTTCTTCTCCCGCGCCCCCCCCCCGGGGGGGTACTGTTAAGTGGAAGACGGAAAAGCATGACATGTTCTCTCTCAGGTTTGCCTACAATATGTGAAGAAAGCTTATGAAGCCTTGTTTAGTAGATAATGTTTTTCTCCGCAAATCTCTGGGAATGGTGGACAATGGGAAGACTGGCTGTGGAGGCACACTGAGATTACATGGGAAAGTAGTTATATACTTTTATGCTTAGTTTTTTAATGGGACTAAGGCGTGGATGGGATGGACTTGATAGATGATTCTACAGATTCTACTTCGTTGACCCAACAAAGTGAGACAAGAGAGACAAACTCAAAAGAGATATAATTTAAATGATTAATTAAATTATTATCTCTTATCTTAAATATAAAAACCAGTTTGTTGTGTAAATTAGCTCTTATATTTAGAATCAGATGTTGTATCTAAAGCTTAAATTATATGGTATTATGTTAGTTCTCAATAATGGTAAAATTAAAATTTTTATTTTAAAAGTAACATCAAGAATTAAATTTTTATGTTTAAATTCTGAAACAAATTTTTGCTGCTTTAGGAGGCTGTTGTTACCCAAGATTAGACATCCTCTCATGGAAATGAGTGTTCAAAAAATGGCTCGGGCGAGCGACATAAATTTGGTTCATGTAGCTCTTAAACTCCCGCAGTAATATAAATTAACCTGGAGCGATCTCTCAGTCAGCTACTGCTAGTTGATCTGAGTGAGTGCATGGTCCCCTTATAGCAACAGTAGAATATAGGTAAAACTTAGTGTTATTTGAAAAACCCAAATGATCAATTACGTTGGTATACTATCTCTGCCTGAAGACCTTTACAGAAACTACTTTGCCGTAATCAAGTACCTATAATAGGGTGATTCTTTTGAATGTTCTCTATAACTCTGAAAATTATCTTCCTCATTTATTCTGCGTTTCCATATTTAAGGGGAACCCTTTTTTGGGTGGGTTTGATCACCATCCTTGCAGTTTCGTGCATGAAATTCCTCCATCAATATTTCAGACAAGACATGACATTTTCCTTCTCTGCTTCAATGCTATGTTCTGGTGATAATGTATATCAGCAAAAGATGAAGGCACCCAACTAGACTTGTTGAACAAGGATAGCAGTGTTACAACAGTATAGTCGTGGCAATCACAAACTACCCAAATTATATTGCACAATTCATGTTTCAATGTTTCATTGTACTGAAATCTTCAGTAATGAATGAAAGCGAATGCTTACTCCAGTTGTTTCCTTCTTAAATATTATTATTGTTATTTTCTGGGGGTTCAAAATCACATCGCCTTCCTGATGCAATAGAAGCGGAGACAGTAGCATTTGATAGAGATGAACTATTACTGAGCATCTCTTCTATTCCCCACATTAGAATCAACATAAACAGGCATAGCGGGTCGCTTGTGATCCATTAAGCCACCTTTGCTTTCGATCATATCAACAACTTCAAACATTGTTGGCCTTGCTGCAGGAGATGCTTGCGTGCAAAGCAATCCAATCTCTATGATTTTCTTTACTTCTTCTGCATCATACTCATTTAGATCTAAGGTTTCATCCACAAACTCCATGTGCATTCCTCTCTCGTACAGTTTCCAAGCCTGCCGAGGGGCATCAAAGTCATACAAGATAGAGGAAAAAAGATTGCGTGGTGTTGAGCAGTCAAAAACAATCGTTTGTCACGCTATATTGAAAATAATTTGATTAGTTATATCTGCATTTGTAATTTCTCCAAATAAAAACCTTTCCTTTGGTATATCGATTTTGAGAATTCACTTACTCTTTGAAGAAGGAATTCGCCTTGATCATCATTCTTTAATTCACCACTCTTCTGTCCACTTATAATTTCTAAGACTACAACACCATAGCAATAGGTGTCAACCTTCTCAGATAATTGTCCATGCATTACATACTCAGGTGCAGTGTATCCCCTATATAACAGAAGCAAAAGGATCAAAAATTACCATATGTAAGAGACGAGTCACAACAAGACATGGAAACTTACACTAACAATGATAAAAACAAATTTCAAATATTCGTGTGCAACTTAAAAGTGTTGTATCATGTTTCTAGTGAGTCATAAACATACACAAGTCTTCATGCTTTGTAGAAACAACTAAACATTTGAGAAGAGATCTAGTTGCTAAAGTAGTGTCACGTTTGATCAACAAATGACTTGTTACAATCATTTGCGTTAATATGATATATATTGAGTGCAGAAAATATGAATAGTTACATATGTTACTACTTACATTGTTCCTGCAAATTTTGTGTTCAGATGAGATTGGTCCCTTGGCAAAAGCCTTGCCAATCCAAAATCTGCAATTTTAGGCTGGAAATCAACATCCAAGAGGATGTTGCTGGGCTTTATATCTCTATGTATGATGCAAATGTGAAATCCCTCATGAAGATATGCCAAACCCCTTGCAGTGCCTAAAATTATACCATAACGTTGCTTCCAATTGAGAGAACCTTTATTGTCACCTATTTCCAGCACTTTAGATAGTAAGAGAGAGGGGACCAAAAAAAACATAAAAATAGAGGAAGCAGATGAATTTCAAGTACAAAGGAAATTTCTTCAAGTACTAAATTGAATATACCAAATAAGAACTGGCCAACATTGTTGTTCTTCATGTACTCATAGACAAGGAATCTCTCTTGGCCTTTACTGCAACATCCAAGAAGTCGAACAAGATTTCGATGATGAACATTACTTATTAGCTTCACTTCACTTTCAAAATCTTCATCCATCTTTTTGGATTGCTCTAGAGCCAATTTCTTTATGGCAATTACTTTTCCATTTTTCAGAGTACCCTGTTCAATGAAGAGATCACATTTCTAGACTATAGAGTGTGCTTGAGGGAAGTGCCATCCTTTTATTAAGAATTAGACACATTTTCCTGTGTATTTCATGGAATCTAAGAAATACATTGTACTTTCTATATATCTGGCAGACAAATATTATATTAACAAGTGTACCTAAATTGAATTTATACAAAAAAGCCTCTATACAAAGTGTCTCTCAAAAAGATATGGACTGTAATAACACAAATGACTGTTTATATAGGTGTGTGTGGGGGGTGGGGTATACCTTGTATACATCACCAAAACCTCCTTCTCCTAATTTATTCTCTTCACTGAAATTTTTTGTTGCAGACTTCAGATCTTTATACCTGTAGTTAACCGGGCCTTTCAACTCAGTTGCTCCCAAAATGTCAACTGCAAGAAAAACCTCAGTCAGAAATCTCTCAATAAAGTATGAAGTAGTTAGGGGTTCATCCCTTTCAAATTAAAACCGTCACATCCCTTTGGCAGGAAAAAGTTAAAACTAGAGCATCACAATGAATCATTTCAAATTGAATAATAAAGATTTTTCTAGTTATCTTACCTCTATGAACTCTCTTGGACAATGATCGTCTATACAAAGCAAATAATGCAAGGAGAATCAAAATAAAAGATGCACCTCCAACGACCCCACCAATAATGGCCTTCTTGCTTGAATCTCCTACGAGTCACAATTGTTTGAAGTTAAATTGTACTATATTTGCTCATGTCAATTGTTTCTTGGTATGCAATGCACATAGTCATTCGGGAGTTTAAAGTTAAGAACTTTACCTTGTTTCAAGATGTGTTTGATATCAGTGGTCTGATTAGTGGCAAAAATGCAGAGGTGGAGTATCTCATGAAGCAACCAGCATAAAAAATCTTAGCATTTGAGTTGGGAATACAAATCTGAAAATTTCTTAAGCCAGACTCCAAGCAATCTTGGCAGCCACTTTGAGTGACGGTCTCGAGACATTGAGCAAAGGCATAAATATTTGAACCATTACTTTTAGGTACTGGCGTTACAGCGGCTGCAAAGAAACCAGGTATTCTTGGTGTTGCTTCCACCAGATTCTTTAGCACTTGTTGCACAGTTGAAGCAAGTTCTGTGGAGCTTTTAGCCACAAGATTCCCACACATAATGTGGTTCCCACCGTCTGTGGACTGGTCGAAGAAAATACTGCTCTCATACCTTGAAAAACACACAAAAATATGCCATCTTTATGATTGTAAAAAATGTCACTGTTTTGACCACATTAAGAGACATCGGTTACCTGAGATGTTAGTGATATGATTGTTTTATGGTGTTGCAAACTATGCAGTTGTCTCTACTGTGGAACACTTTTCAATTAGTTGAAGGATTTTATGTGTTTAGAATTAATATAGAGTATGAAGCAAAGCAAAGCAACTAAGGATTTTAAGCATAATGAGGACAAAGTACAGCAACAACAAAGTTGTCAATTCCATGATTCATCAACCCAAAATCATTGGAGCTCAAGGTTTTGTCCCATAGGTGAGCAACGGCAGAAAAAATCCGAACACACAAGCTTCTTCGTCATGCGCTTCCTGGTAGCAAATTTCTCTGTCACAAACCGGAACAACAAGAAATGCAGAACCAAAGATCGCATGGAACAATTAAAATACAGCAAGACTTCGTCGTCGTCGTCGTCGCTCAGCATGATTTGAGGGAAATTTCAAAAAAAATTCCGCAAAAGTTTCAGGGCAAGAGCAAGGGGGAAATTTCAGAGCATAAACACGAACAAAATTTATCGAAGAAGAAGAAAAATTCATCGCCGTCGTTGTGCATGCTCTGGTTAATCACTCCGTCATCCTCCTTCAGAGCAAGAACAAGATAGCCGAGAAGGCAGGAGGAAGAGCGGCGTCGCCGAGACGGCGTTGGGCAAGCGACTGTGACGAGTGTGGCGGTGAAGTGGTGACATGCGACGGTGACTGGGAAGACAGATTGAGGGCAGTGCCGAGAACTCCCTGTAATCGGGCCCATTCGTCTTTGGAAAACAATATCATCAATAAAAAAGGTAAACATAGGTATCCTTCAGAGATTACCTTCGAAAACACTGTTAATATTAGATGTGATACCTCTCTTAACAGGAATTAGAATCTTAGGGCTTGTTTGTTTTTGTTCTTTCTTTTCTTGTTTTCAAAACAATTTTATAAAATCGTTTTTAGAACAAGTTTTGAAACAAAAAACAAAAGAATTTGTTTGGATAATAATTTTAAAAAAAATTATGTTTGAAAAAAAAAACTCATAAAAAACCATACTTGTTAGATGATAGTTGTGATTGATAATAATAAGTAGTGAATAGTAGATGAGAAGAAATAAAATTTCTCAAAATTTTTCAAAACAAAAACAGAAAAACATATAAAAATTGTTTTGGTTTTTTGGTTTTTAAAAACTTGTTACTGTTTTTTGTTTTTTTAAAAACAATAGACTAAAAACAATTTACCAAACAAGTTTTTTGATTTTTCTGTTTTAAAAAACTAAAAATTGTTTCCAAAACAAGAAACCAAACAACCCCTTAGTCTTTTAACTTTTAAATGATAAGTTTTGGTCTTTTAAAATCTAAAATTATCTAAATTTTTATTAAATTATAAAGACTAATTCTTAAAGAATTAAAACTAAAATAAAAACGAGTATGTCAAAAATTGTGTTAACCTCAAAATAAATAAATACTTGAAATAAAATTTTTCTCACATATATTATTATTATTTTTTTTGGCAATGGATTTTACACATTGGATTTTAGTTACGTTTCCAGTTTGTCTTTCAAGTTTCAACAATTCTTTTGTGCAAACATAGCCTGAATCCTCAGAAATGACTTATATATCTTAATGGCCAAAAGCATATCTTCATGTTGTAACTTCGTATACTCCTTTCCCCGTAATCTTTTAACTAAATTAAGTATTTTTTAAAAAAAAGTTAAAATTAATTAGGAGCAATAAATATATAAAAATTAAATCTTATTTTTTTTAAGTAAGTCATTATTTAATAAGGAAGCAAATAAATAAGAGAAATACCATAATGAAATAAAAGACTAAAGAAAATATAGCATGAGAAAAAAGATGATGAAATGAATAAAAAAAATTAAGGAGTAAAATAGTGAAAATATATTTAATATTAAGACACTCCTTCGCTGAATCTTATAGAAAAAAACCAAGTCAATTCAAATTTTTATAATCTTGCAAAAAAGAGCAGATGGAGTAACATTTTAGCTTAAACTCTTAATTTTAATAGTATTTTTCTTTTTTGAATCATTAGTTTCAACTTCAAATCATGAATTTTACCGATTATTGTTATTGAGAAGGGAAAACCATCTTGCATATACCTAAAGTTTGCCTCAATTTCTAATTTAGTACCTCTGTAGTTTACCCTGTTGGCATAATTAACCTTTACACAAGGATTAACGGTACTAATAAGAAAAAAAATACACAAATACCAAATGAAAAATTGAAAGAAACTATAGTTACCTTCAAAATGATTTTTCATTTAAAACAAGGAAAACAAGAGCAATTTTGCCTATCCTAGACTTTATACAAATATGGGTCTCATTCTTTAACTTCAGTGAAATTCTTCTTTTAAATTTTACAAAGGAATATTAAAAACAAAAGTTTAAAAAAATGTCCAAGTTGGTCAGATACCTGAGGAAGCAACCTCGTATATGACCCGGGCACCAGTGGCGGAGACGGAGCAGTTCTCGTATATATGAACGGCGGCGAAGTCGAAGCAAGCGAGGCAGTCTTTGATAGAGAGGTAGTTTCTGCACTGAAAAACGCCGTACGCCGGATTGTTACCCTTCACGGCCTGCGCCACCGCGGAGTGTTTGCTCTGGTTGCTGACCTGCGCTCTCAGGCTTCGCATCGTCGCGTTTAGGTTCTTGTTGAAGATGGCCACGTCACTGACATTATAGCTGCTGCAACCTGATTTCACATAACTGAGCTGCGGCTCTGAAACGACGCCGTCAAGAGTCCACCACGTCCAGATTGTGAAGCTCAACAAGAAGGTGAAGAGCAAGGGATTTTGTTGCAGGTTTAGCAGCAGCATGGTGTTTTACTTTTCCTTGCAGAGTATAGAGAGAGAGAGAGAGAGAGAGAGAGAGAGAGAGGATGAAGAATGAACAATGAAGGTGGAGATCTCTTTGAAAAGTATAAGCCGGCATAGTGCTTCAAAGTCACTTCAAATTTCTGAGAGAGATAGATTTTCAATTAGCATTGATTTTTACTCCCTCCCCTGATAAATATAACAGAACAGTTGGT
Organism: Neltuma alba; assembly: GCF_004799145.2. Classification (NCBI taxonomy): domain Eukaryota; kingdom Viridiplantae; phylum Streptophyta; class Magnoliopsida; order Fabales; family Fabaceae; genus Neltuma; species Neltuma alba. The sequence continues at coordinate 2,537 of NW_021637823.1, read as the reverse complement.
AGATGAGTTTATTTTTATCCTAAATATAATATTTCTCCGGTTCTAAATATAAGACTCATTTTGTAATGCGAATTACATTATAAAATATATCTTGTATTTAAGATCGGAGAAGTACTTCAATCTCATTTTTCTTTTAAATTTATAATTTTTTTAGACTCTCTATATGGATTCCACATATTATATTAAAGATCCGTTTTCCATCTTAAAGGAAACAATTTTTCATGCAAATTTTATTAATTTATATAAATTAGTTATTTAAATCTTACATTTAGGAGTGAATATAAATAACTAGTACATCTACCACTGAGACTATTTGGTCTGGGAGTAAGATTTTGTGTATGGTGCTATAGGCTTTATGTGTTCCCTGTTTGGGAGAAGGAGGCAGTCAGCTTTAGATTAAAAACTAGAAAATTTTTAATTTTAATCTTATTAAATTTAATAATTTTTATTTAAAAAAAGCAAAGATCCTTGTTTAGCAGGGGCAGTATGAAAAATGTAATAAATATCTTAAATGGTTGGGCGCGCTTTTCTACAAGGATTGGGACGAAGATCTTGTAAATTTTTATACTAGCTTTTTTTAATATAAATTAAGATTTGCAGATTTTGTCAGGAATTATTAGTTGTCACAGTGTATGTGCGATTATAAATTCACGTGCAAAATATATTATTACCGAAAAAAACTTTCAGCGATAACTTTTATAATAATAAGTCGTATTAATGAACAAAATTTTATTGAAATAATTTTTTTTATACTTAAATTTAAAATGATAGTAAAAAGTTAAAATAAACTTTTAACAGTGACAAAAAATCACCACTAAAAAACGCTTTTAGCACTGACATGTTGAGTCATCGTAAAAAGTCTTTTTTCCAGTGACAATAATAGGAGTCGCCACTAAAAATCTCACTTTTAAAAATTGACCTTCAGTAGAGACTCTAAAAAGCCTATGTAGAAAGTCACACTTTCCACAGGGATATTTTGTGTTGCCGTTGAAAGTCGTCATTGAAATTTTTTTTTGGTAGTGTATATGAATACTTATGATTTTGTTCTTATTAATTAGTAAAATACATATATACATTTATAAATTTATTTATGAACCTGACTTGGTATATATAAACCACTTGACTTCTCTGGAAAAGACGCATCTCAATTCTCTCTCTCTCGTTTCCTAATGCTCTTAATAAAAGTTTTTAGCTTCTACGTCTATTCTAGTTGCTGGCATAAGAGTGGGGTCAAAAAGCACAATTGATGATAAAGGGAGTTTTTCAGCAGACTTATTAATTTAAAACTCGTTTAGAATAGTTTATAAATAATTTTTTAATTACGATTTACGGAATATAAAGTAAGTATGTTAGAAGAGTTTTATCTGAATTTATGTAAAACGTGTTTACATGTAATTTGTAATACATCCAAACAGGGCCTTACTTATATGCTTATGAATTCACCTACTGGCCATCAAAATCTTTATTGGATATAATATTCTCGCTTGCTTTAAGTATTATATAAATAACTTTTTCCATACGTAGATTTTAAATACACATTAAACGAAAGAAACAAATGAAATTATGCAGACAAAACTATCATATAATGCTCATTTGCTGAGTTATTAAGCTACGCTGAACAAATAGCAAGTTAATTTCATCGAGGGGGAAAAAAATAGCAAGTTAAACTAGTTTGTACGTTTAATTAGAAACTTGATGTTAAAACAAATAATAAAAATAATTTTCAATAAATTAATATTAACAAGCTGCATGAACTAACCATGCGGAATCTAAATCCTGTGTATATCTAGGCTTAGGGATGCATAAATTTCTTCTATCCCCCACTTTTAATTTGCATCGCCCAACATTTTTTGGGGTTTTTTTTCTTTTATAAATTAATCCAAATAATGAGAATAGGGCATATTTTGTGTTCCACATAAATAGTCCTAATTTTGTATCAAGAAATAAAAGCATAATTAATAAACCGGTCTATCCCACAGCAACCTTCGTCACTTTTCTCAGTATGTTTTGCCGCCGCCTTTTGAAAAAGGGAAAGATTAAGGCAATAACCAAAGGCTAATCATGTGAATTCTCTCGTTTCCTTTTGAAGAAAATAATAAATAGTGTATGAATTATATAACATATTACATCTAGTTCTTTTATAAGATACAAATAATTCGATTATACATATAGAAAGGTTAGTTATGATTGGTTAAAAGTAATAAATATGAGGAATGGATGCAAATTATTATTTTCCAAAAAGAACACTTACTATGGGGATAGTGAAAGAGAACGAGTAAATAGGAAAAAGGGTGATCTGAGTAAGAGAGAGACTAATCAACGATGCAAAAATAAAAAATACTCCATCCGATTTTAAAGATAAGATTCATTTGCAATGTAATTACATTACAAAATAGATCTTATACTAGTATACTTAAATAGGTTATTATTGTCTTTTACAAACAAGAACATGTCATTCTCACCCAAAAAGAAGAAAGAACCTTTTAGTATGCGATAGACAGAGTGTTGTTCTAAGGAGTGTGTTTTGGCATTCTTCA